>NW_025780795.1:0-40109 GCF_021130785.1 Homalodisca vitripennis
CGCAGCCCACCCAACAGGAGATATATGAGGTTCCCCTTCGAAGATTTCCCCAAGGGGGTTGGAAGAAGATAGGAAAAAAGGTTAAGAGGTGAAGTGGTGTTGGTGGTGGTGGTGGTGGTGGTGGTGGTTGGTGGTGGTGGTTATGGGTGGTGGTAGTGAGAAGTGACATGACTACTGGAATTTCTTGTGTCGGAAATACAAGAGGGGACAGTGGTAGCCAATAGTGGCCAATAAAGTACAATTTGTGGGATCTCATTTGAAAAGGATACAAAAATACAATTTCGTGGAAGGAGTATGTTATGAGTAAGAATAAATAATAACTTACTCAGCTGGGATAAGATGAGTGGTAGCTTTCCGCGTGATCATAAAAATTATGAGCTCTGGGGGAAGAGTTCATATTGTATTGTTTATACAGATTTTTTTCGTGTTTATTAACAAACTATCTAATGTAACTCACGGAATAACTTACAATGCCGGACTTTGATATGCAGTATTCTAGTATTATATAGGGGGTGTAAAAAGGGTTGGGCTGCCAACGATTTTTCAGAATCATGTGTGATTCTAAGCAAAAAAAAAAAAGAAAAATATTTTTTTCAATCCCCGCTTTTTAGCTGCTATACGGCCATTTTCTTAATTATATGCTATGTATGTTAATATTTATTTTTATCCTTACAATTGTTACAAAAGATCTTAAAAACTAGTTCATATCGGAAATTATTATATCAGAAGAAAATATTTGTATATTAGTTTTTATTATATCAGTTTGCAAATAGATTTTACTTTTAATAATTGGCTATGAAATATCTATTTATGGAAAGTATCATAGGAAGAAAAAAAACAACTTTTAAAACATATTAACATTTTACAGTTGAACGTATTAAAAAAATATATGTTTTTCAACTAACATACAAATTTAAAAAATCCAAGTTTTTGATTTTGTAATCAAATTCAATGATTTTATACGCCTTACCACTAAAATAAATTATCCTTACATTGTTTGTATCTAAAACAGTAGTAGATAAGTTGTTTAAACATCTACTCTTGACCTACAATAGCGATAACTGTCTGTAAAAGTTCTAATCATGTGTTTAATAATGTACGCGACTCTGCTATCATCAAACTTGAGAACTTTTATGAATCAAATGTTACAGTCCTAATAATGAAACCACTTTTACTACAAAATACATTCGTTGATATCTATGTTTTTACTTTCATTATTTTACATTATTCACCTAAGACTTTATACTTACCTTGGAATAAAACAGAAACTGGATTCCCTAATAATAATCTTGAAACATGGTATTTACATAGAGAAGTCATAATAAATTACAATATACTTTAAACGAAAAAAGTTTGTTATTTTATAATTCTCACGTAAAAATACGTACATAGAGACAGATTTGCTGCCCAAGCAGCATTTTATGTCCACCAGATAAGGCATTATTTGCCCTAAATTGTTTTATCTGTGAAAAACTATTCATATTGTTACTGGGAATTTTGTAAATTAACTTGCCTTTATTAGTCGTAGTATTTTTTTGTTTATTTAGGACTATTACAGGAACATTTTCAAGAAGTCAATAACGATAACCTCAATGAATGTAGGAATGAATACCTAATAATTAATCGTCTCTATCACTAGAATTAGATTACATTTCAAGTTATCAGTATGAGTATTATTAACTTATTACGACTAATACGATTAAACAATTGCACTTAATAAGTGGCTAAGAATTGTACTAATACTCAAGGTCAATGTCGGTTAATAATAATAACACTAACCATTTATTAAAAGCTATCGTAGTCAGTATGCATACACATTTGTTTATAGAAATAGATAGTGTTCCAACTGCATTATAATTATTTGCGTCTGGTAGAATTGTTTCCAAATATTGGGTTTGGAATGAACTGCAGCAGGTCAGGCAAAACGATAACAATATTTTGTATATATCACTCTCTTGCAATCTGAGATTAGATTACAAATTGTATGTGTAAACTGGTTATGAAACACAAAATGTGTAATATTTCTTTAACTCTAGCTCGATAAATAATAAACAGCTTTATACCTTTGGGTCTCCTGGCCTGTGTAATATCCCAGTTATCCATGTCAACTGCTGACAGTGTGCTAAAACAAGCACTCGCTCATCTGATAAAGTGCATCTTATCTTAACCGAGCAGTATAACTGAACATTACTTCTCAAGCTAGCCACTTTCATGTAGCCTCGTGGAAACCCCCAATAATCATCGTAAGTATTGGATACCGAGGCTGGAAATAAGGATTAAAATTGAAAATGTTTGCTGTGATATAATAGTGATCGTTAATATACCTATTTGGACAGGTAAAATTACCTGCTGTAGTTGGGAGAGTTAGGCAGCGAAAGCGATGAACTTATTCTATAGTTGACTGTCACAGATTTTAGCAGTGAACTTGTAGTATTTATTATGTACGTATTTACTGAGATTTGTCACCGATACACTTCACCTGTTTTCAATATGGAAATAAGGAGTAAAATATTTTTCCTGTCATATTGAATGTTATATCACGTTGCTTGGTAGAATAACAATCCATTAAGGAGACATCAAGTTTAAAACCTGGGAGATCAGGCATTATTTCTGTTGTTGTAAAGTTTCTCACATTCCTTAAACTACTGAGGGCAGTGACTGGAAGCATGATGCGGAATCATAGATACGTTTATCTTCCAGTTCAAATGCTTTGGCATGCCCTCATACAGTATAAAAATAATAAGATAACGTATTTTCTGCTCATCAACTCATTTACCAATCAATTCAATTTTTTTATGAATACTTTTGAATATACGCTCCAAATAGTCTCAACTTTTTTGCTAACCCATTTTATATTTTAAGTAACTGTTTTACTTGCACTTGATTTTTATTTTTGCTTAGTGTAAGATTACCGTTTGATTGCAATACAAGTAATAATTCTAAGAGTGTTACTAGTTTATTTAGTTTTACCTAAATTTATCTTAATTGAAATTAACTTATTCGTCAACTTTTAAATTTTTCTAACACATACACTTACAGCCAAAAATGTATTCTGTAAGATTAAAACACGACTAACTAATTTAAAGTGATCAAATTAATAACTCTTGAAGAAAAATTATATTTAAGTAGCTGCGATTTATTTCAATATATTCCATAATATATAATATATTCCATAACATATTTCATAATATATAATATATTACATAATGTAATAATATATCCCATAATATATAATATATTCCATAATATATAATATATCCCATAATATATAATATATTCCATAATATATCATATATTCCATAATATATATTCCAATACATCATAAGTCACTTTTAAACCCCAGCGGCTTGAACCTTTATAGTACACATTTGCTAAACTTTTTCTGAAATGGTATTGATTCATTCAAGTCGAGAGAGTGCTATTTTTTATTATATTTATTTTGATTCTACTTTAAAATTCGTATTACATAATAATTTAAATTGAGCAAATTTTGCGTTGATTATTAACCAACTATTCTCTTTAGAAGTTTTTTTTTATAATGATGTAAGTCTTGTTGTATTAATGGAATTGAGGATGGTTATTGAGTATTCAGATTGTTTTTCATATTTTTTTATACTAAAAACACTATTATTACAATCATTATACAACTTTGTTAAAAATGTTTTGTTACTAACATTAGTTAACCCTTTCTACAAAACAACACTGAACTAGACATTGTAGAAGTGTTAACTTTGCAATTAGGTGTATAATTTTACGAGGCTAAGAGCAGTTTTATCACAAATAAGTGGTTTGTTAAAGAAATAACGAGAGTGGCGTTTCACTAACCACATCATTAAGGAAGATAACAATAATCAAGTTTACTTCAAAGCCTATGCCTGCAACGTTATTTAGAAGTTTCCTGCAATTGGAAAATATTATTTCTAAGTAATCACATTGAAATGCGAGTTATTATAAAACATTTTAAATCTTCGTAAACTCGAAACTATCAACATAAAACCAAATATATTTTTAAATTAAACCGGAAATACTGAATTCTGTTTGGTCGTTTTTTCTCACTCGGATAACGACGACCAAACGGATTGAGCAATGATCTTTGAATTTTCTAGGATTTCTCTCTTAAATAAAACAAAAAACATAATTTTAATTTTTTTTAATAGCCCCGAAAGGTTAGTATCTAAGGATCAAACCGTCCTTTAACAACTGAAATAAATCTGTGCAGAAAAATGCAAATACAGTTCATCAGTTTACAGTATTTAAAACTGACAACGTAGGAATACGCCATAAAATGTTGTTACGTAACAAGTTTCGCTGCAGTTTTAAACAAAATTTCAAACATAAACCTCATTTAATTCTTGATACTTTCAAGATAGACAGGTAATCGTACAGAAAATAAATTTTTTACAATCCTCAGCTTATAAAGAAAAATGGTACCAGCCTACTGAATAATAGACTTCAATTATGCTTAGCCAAATCCCATAATTGGACATTCACAATGGTAGTTTTCATAGAAAAATTTAAAAACCTACAAATGAAATTTAGATTCTCAAAACAATCTTGCCATGAGGTACTTTCACATTATTGTTTTCAAGCTATATTGGCTTGTTTAAATAATAATGGTTTGAAAATTCTTCATTAAAATTTTGGTTTAACACTGCTACAGGTACGAGATTAAGAACATTTTTAATTGGTTTTTAGAGATGCTTGCTAAAGATGTGGGGAATGCGATATGCAGGAAGATCATCCAGAGGCCAGTTTTGCTCCTAAAGAACAGGATCTCCCAGAGACTGGAAATCTTATAGGGAACGAAAGTTTTTTTTAGATTCTCGATAACAAGTTTAAAGTCCAATTATAGACTAAAAGCAGAGTGTAAGCGTTTATCAGAAACCATTAGGTCTTAAAAGACCCAAAACGTTTCTATGGGAAAAAGTCCTTCTATTTTTTTTTTAGAAATTCCCCAGTGATCGCTGGTAAGTTGTTTAAACAAGGAAGATAAAAGAGGCCAGGAGGTAGGAGGATAAGATCACAGAGGTGTTTAGACCTCTTAGAGGTTAAGAGTTCACACACACAAGAATTTACTGGATGCCGGGACCTCTCTGAGAGTAGCGTTTCCCCAAAATGGATGGTATATACTAGGAATTCCAGAGACTACAGCAAACACATGTGATATAGCGGGTCATAGAATCCCATCTCTGTAGTAAATCAGGGGTTGGTCATTAAAATAGCTCACGTTTTATACGCCTGATGTCCGTAACCGCGCATCCGTAGTTCAGCTATCTGCCCGTTCCACCAGTAAACCGGCGGGTGGTGGCGGCATCTAGATATCCTTCGCATGGTCCGCATCGAAGGCATCGACAATTCGCCGTAAAAACTAGGAGGTAATCTTTGTCTGCCTATCCCTAGATTAATGTTTTCCTGCCTCATGACTGCCATCTGATTGGGTTTTGGAAGTTCTCTTACCCTTTCTCCATGTCAACCATTCAAGTCCAAAGGTTATGGCTTCGTGATTACTAGAAAGTATAGTGATCTCTCATCGGCGACAATGTGACTTACTGAACAAAGGTCACATCTATGATTGAGAAGAATTCGTTCCTATTGAACGTTGAATCGTGTTGTGCCGTCATTTAGAAGAGTAGCTCCGAGAGAATCGGTTGTGTCTAGAGGACCTTCACCTCTGCTTTTGGTTTCCCTGCAGCACCGTTCCATAACCCACGGAATAATAATTGGATTTTTTTCTTTTCACGTCATCTGCAAGATCATTCAAATGGCCCTCAAATGCTTGCTTTAAAGCACTTAGAGGGGCATATACTCTGATCAAGGAGAACCCAGCTCTGGGAATTTGTGTTATTACCTTTAAAAAGATCCGTCCCTCATACCTAAATGGCTGCATTGCATGGCCTGTAGTGTCTGATCTCCAGGTTATCACGTTTGACTTATCCTGATACTGTTCAGAGGGAATTTCCATGTCAACGTTTAAATCCCTTACGGATTCCATTAGAAACTTCTTCATCGCTTTGCAGTGGTTGAGGTTAAGTAGAGAGGCCCTCATTTCCTCTTTTTCCCTTCCCTACTACCACCTGGTAGACCAAGCAGCCAAAGCAACTAGTCGTTTGATTTGTGTTTCCTTCGCACAATACACACCTTTCTACACTAGATTTTGCACTCTGTTTGTGTGTGTCCAGACCCGCCACACCAAATACAGCATTTAGAACCTGTCAGGCCCTTTCAGACTCATTCAAAAATGTCCGAAGACCCAGCTTCCAAACCATTTTCGACCGTCTTAATTCTCCCGAACGCCGCAGTTCACCCAGTCTATGCCCACATAACATTTATCTACATTTTCTTGGTCATTAGCCTTGATTATGAAACCTCAATTTTATTAGCGTGGGTAGGCGAACCAACGCAGTGTGTGTGTGTGTGTGCGCGCTCCCAATACGTACCCCAAAATGACATCCGCCTTTTACTTCAAAGTTTACCTCTAGATCTCTACCGATTACACTAAACGTCCGTTGCGTCAGTCAGCACCGGTTTTTCTCCCTTTGAAATAAAGGAGAGATTTGGCAGAATACCATCTTTACGAATAATGCTTGACTTCAGCGTGGTATTTCGTGCTTTATTGAACTCCCTCAGAGCTCGCCTGGTACCCTTTGAAATTGGCTTGAGCTCATTGTGGACATCCTTCTTTTGCAAGATAAAACTGCACGAAAGTGACCACTGTTTTTTGGCGTTAGTCAAAACATAAAATATCTAATTTAAATGAGCAATCGTTTGGAACTTATACATACGCGTATATATAGACAAAACCGCTCAGTGCACCAACTGTCCATATCCTCATTAGTAAAATATTAGCTTACAGGGCATGTCGCTCTAGAAAGCCCTCTCGGACAGATACAACTGTATTTTTTCCTTTAAAAAATGTTTATATTAGAGACATGTTTTATTTAAGGTGAAACACTATTGTACAACTTAGGGCCTTGATAAAAAAAATAGTTAATGGAAAGAAAAGGTTTACAATTGTCAAAAAATAAAAGGAACAAAATTACGTTTTGATCTCGAGATAAATATATAACTCAGAGTTCTAAAATAAAATTTATGGTACTTGTGAATAAAAACTACTGCATGGTATACTTATAGTGAAGACACCATTAGTAAGAAAATGCTCTCTACAGTTTGTTACGTGACTACATTCTCCAAACAATTGGATAGATTATTGCCCTCTTTTGGATAGCGAAAACCCTTTGCAAATTATTATGAGTGGTAAACCAAAATCATTTTGATTACAGTTTTGCCAAACGGACACGGGCCCCAGAATATTTTCTACCTCATTTCTCGCAGAAGGGGTAGCAAGAGCCAAGTGGTCCATCCCTATTACACTTGTTGGAACAAAACCTTTGAGCCAGCAATGACCATCGACTGTAACCCGATTGGAATCAGTGGCGGGATTCCCCTTGGTTTTCGAGTGAACCCGCTTGGGATTGTTGGTTTTTTTGTACTTGCTTCCATATTTTTTTTATATCCGAGGGGTCTTCCTCTGGCTGGATTTGGTCAGCCTCGAAATTTTATTTTATCGGTACTATCCATATCTGGGAAGCGTTCCCCGATCTGCCACCTGGGTGAGCGCTCGGTAGGGGACCTGCACCCCCTCGAGAAGGTCGGTATTGTAAATTATAAACCTCCAAGTATTATCTCTTGCAACGAAAGTCAACCTGGACCGTGTAGATGACTCCAAGGTCTTGGCTAACATTTATATTTGAAATAACGGTTAAATGGTCTTAAACTATACATTAAGACAACAAACAACGATAAATACCAAACAGGTTTCTAGTTACTATTCAGTATATTCACCTCTATTGTAATGTTACCCTTGTCAATCACAATAAAGAAACTCACGGCAAAATCAATACTAAGCGGCAACGAAAAAACATAGTTTAACCCAGAAAATACGTATAAAATCCTCTGATAAGACCACAATACTATCGCGCCTATTACAATGGAGGGGTTTGTTTAGAGCACCCGTGATAGCTGTTAATTTTGAAAATAGCCTGTCAGAAAGGTCTCGTGTGGGATATCAGTTAATAATGGTTATATATCACGCACCTTGTCACCAACTATTATACGCCATTTCGAGTCATAGTCCTGCGGTAACTGATAAACAAATGAGGAAAGAGATAATTTGCCGATAGAACGGGTCTTGAAGCCATTGTCGCTGGTCCGTCAACCAGGGTCAACATGCGGCCGACGTTCCCTCACGCCGTCCACGGTCCAGAGATTGTTCGATAATGCATGGATACAAAGAAACCAACAGGTATGAATTATAATTATATCAATTTAATTATATTTAATTCTAGGATATACGTACTGAGGCTAGTAATTTTAACTAACTAAGGAGGAAAACATCAGACCACGTGTCATGTAATAGGTTTTATGAAGGATAGCATGATGGTCTGTCCAACATACTGCTTGAAAATGAAATTATATTTCGTGAAATTATTTGACAGTAGTTAATTTTTTCAATATACCTTTTTCCAACACCATGTTTTTATGGAGAGACCACACGCACCGTCATTGAACCTAACTGAACGTTATACAGGATGTAAAAAAAACTCTACCCAAACTTTATGATATTGGATGAATAAAGAGCTAAAATCTTAATGCAGCAAATGGTCTATCTCTTATCGTTTACCATCGATGTGTCCATATGTGTTTTCTTAGTTTTATTTTTTATTCCAGATACCAGTAAATATATAAATATTATGTTTGGTGCAATAATTTTTCTTGCAGTTTAAAAACACGAGAAATATTAATATTATATTACTATATCACGTTTTCAAGATGGCATACGTTTGAAGATTTATAAAGCTTAATGACGTCAAAAATAATAAGATTAAACATATTACTTTTAAAGAATGACACAAGTTGCTCAATTTAATTAAAAACAGTATTATAGGTACTTGAAACATAAAAATTTTTACCCAAAATAAAGAAGTTTTATATGTAAGGCTTTGACTATTGCAATGGCACGGCAACATTTTCATTGTTTACATTTTTATGGCATTATTAAGAATTCATTATAACCGTTTAAAGGTTATATATATAACATTAATTTACTTATCGATATTTATAATCCTATGTGTCGAAAGGTTTGTAAATGCATGCATCACCTTTTTTTAATCTTTACTGTAATAGGGATAAAAAACATCAACCATCCATCTTCTTCAAACGTAGCACGATAATATAAGTTCATTTTTATCTTTATTAGACTGTAAGAAAAGAATTGCACCAAATTTGACATTTTCGTATGTCCTTACCCGTATTTGAAATACAGAAATAAAAACGAAAATTACGTACAAACAGATAGATTTAAAACAAAAAGATATAGACCATTGGTACCAATTTAATTGTATAGCTCCTCTTGATCCGTGTAGCAAATACATTGTATGCAAAATAAAAGTTTAAAAAAAGTGTTAAAAGGTTTATTCATGTTGTGATATACTGAAATATACTAAAGTTTGTGTAGAGAGTTTTGTTACACTCTGTTTGGTTTTAAGTTTGTTTTTGGTATTGAAGGGGTTTGTGAAGGAAATAAGACTTTTCCGGACATTTGCGTTTAGTGATACAACGCTACTCCTGGAATTGATTGTACTACATCACTGAACGATTGTAAATTTCCGGAAAAATCATGATTTCTTCGCCCTGTACAGAATTGAAGGATACCCATTGTTAAATTTTTTTCTCTGTTGATATAAGACAGGTTACATGGAACGAAGAGATATACGTTCACTAACATAAGTAATGGGCTTGACTAACATTAAACCAAATAATTGTCAGAGTATTTGTTATGTCCTACATATAACTAATAATAATAATAATATTTATATATATATATATATATATATATAATATATAATATTACTTTATATACATATATTATATACATATATTATATATATATACATATATCTAATATATATACAACCGCATGTGTAACTGACTGACTGACTGACTCACGTATACTAATTCTAAACCTACTTCCAGATGAGTTAGAGACTTGAAATTTGGTACACAGATAGCTTTCCACGTGTAACCACCAGGAAAATCCCGAAAAGTGAGAATTTTTCATTTTCAACCCCTCAAAAAAATTCCCAAAAAATCGCGCATTCTTCACCCCTGCAGGCATTTTTTGTAAGCCCGATAGCGGGCGAACCGTTGGAGCTAGCTCGGATCTGACGGAAAATTCATGGTCAGGAATGAAGTGAACTACAAAAAAGGTCCAGTGACTTTTTGCTCTATCTTCCATGGTTAAGCGACAAAACGCTCGAACATTTGAAATTCCAGAGATTTTTTTCGATAAAAATAATGTTTCAAGCCCCGATAGCGGCCGAACCGTTGGTCGTAGCTCAAATCTGATTGACCCATCAAATTAGCAAATTGCGCGATCTACAGAAAAGGTCCAGTAATCTTTTGCCCTATCTCGATTGGTTTGGGCCGAAGAAAAACGTGATTATGTACAATTTTTGTTGTAACTTTTACGCGAAACTTTTGTTTTTGGGGTCGATAGCGGCGAAACCATTGGTCGGAGGTCAAAATAAGACTAACGTTTTATTTAGGAAATAAGATGACCTACAAAAAAGGTCCAGTGACTTTTTACTATATTTCCCTTAGTTTGACCGCAAAACGCGATTAAGTGAAAATATTGGACATTTTCGCCTAAAAATTTACATTTCCGGGCTTGATAGCGGCCTAAAACGGGTTTGGGTCGTAACTCAAAACAAATTTTAAACGGGATTTAGGAAATCCACGTGATCTACAGAAAAGGTTCAGTGACTTCGGGAGTTGGCTGAGCGTTAGCTAAGCGTCAATAGTAGATAGGGACAGAGGAATATTTATTATGTTCACAGACACAATACCCTCTAAAAAAGGCCCAAGTGTGTCATTAACCCCCGGTAATATTAACCCCCCCCCGGGGATTTCCTGGTATGACCTGATAACCTCCTGTACATTCAACCCCTCGATGTGTGTTAACCCCCCCTGGTAACATTAAACCCCCCCAGGGAATTTCCTGCCATGACCTCATGTCCGAATTTTTACCAGTCACCAAATCTCTTAACCCCCCCCCCCTGGGAAGATCCTGGTATGACCAGATAACCCCCTGGAGACTTATCCCCCGGTAACGTTTAAACCCCCCCTGGGAATTTGTTCATATGACCAGACAATATCCTGACGAAAATTAAACCCCCTCTTGTCTTAACCTCCTTAACATTAATCACCCACCCAGGGAATTTCTCGCCTTGACTAGATAGTCTCCTGGTGATATTAAACCCCCTGTTCGACTTAAAATACTGCCTTGAGGTCGGTTTTTATTATGTTTATACTAAACAATTCAAGATAGCTGACCCGTGCAGACTTTTCTCCCGAGCTCATTTCTGGCTAAACCATAGGTCGTAGATCAGATCTGAGGGCACAATCGAAAGACAAAATTAAATTTCCAACAAGAAAGGTCCAGTCACTTTTTGTCGTATCTCTAACGGTTTAACCGCAAAATGCCCTCAAAGTCAAAAGTTTTTTACGAATCCGGAAAAAAATCTATGAAAAAGGTCAATTTTTAAATCCCTTGTCATTTACTTAATGTCCGGACTTAACCAGTCACCGAATTCCGCTTATCCCCGAATTTGCAAGCGTTTACTTTGGGGGCCTGGGGGCGTAGCCCCCAGCGAGCCGAAGGCGAGTCTAATATATATACAACCGCATGTGTAAACTGACTGACTGACTCACTCACTCACTCACGTATACTAATTCTAACCTACTTCCAGATGAGTTAGAGACTTGAAATTTGGTACACAGATAGCTTTCCACGTGTAACCACCAGGAAAATCCCGAAAAGTGAGAATTTTTTCATTTTCAACCCCTCAAAAAAAATTCCCAAAAAATCGCGCATTCTTCACCCCTGCAGGCATTTTTTGTAAGCCCGATAGCGGGCGAACCGTTGGAGCTAGCTCGGATCTGACGGAAAATTCATGGTCAGGAATGAAGTGAACTACAAAAAAAGGTCCAGTGACTTTTTGCTCTATCTTCCATGGTTAAGCGACAAAACGCTCGAACATTTGAAATTCCAGAGATTTTTTCGATAAAAATAATGTTTCGAGCCCGATAGCGGCCGAACGGTAGGTCGTAGCTCAAATCTGATTGACCCATTAAATTAGCAAATTACGTGATCTACAGAAAAGGTCCAGTGACTTTTTGCCCTATCTCTATCGGTATGACCGCCAATACGTGATTATGTGCAAAATTTATGTAATTTACACGTGAACATTTTGTTTTTGGTGTCGATAGCGGCAAAACCATTGGTCGGAAGTCAAAATAAAACAAAGGTTTGATTTAGCAAATGAAGATGATCTACAAAAGAGGTCCAGTGACTTTTTGACCTATCTACAATGGTTCGACCGCAAAAACGCGTTTAAATGCAATTATTTTGTGATTGATACGTATAAATCTTGTTTCTGGAGTCGGTATCAGCCGATCCGTTGATTGGAGTTTAAATCTTTATCATTCAGTAACTAGAAAACTATGAGATCTATAAAAAAGGTCCAGTAGCCTTTTGTCTTATATCCTTTAGTAAGCCTGTAAATCGCTTTCAATGGTAAAATATTTATCGTGTTTTTTTTACAAAATGCACATTTTGGTTGTTTTAGATTTTTTGCTACTATGATTTGTTCAATTCATTTTGGTTCCGGATTTAACAATTATTACTACGTTACCGAGTGATTACAACCCCCCCCCCCAGGGAATTGGCTGAGCGTTAGCTAAACGCCAATAGTAGATAGTGACATAGAGAATGTATTTATTTTAACACACACAACAACCTCTAAAAGAGAACCACGTGTGTGTTAACACCCAGTAACAATAAACCCCCCCTCTGGAATTTCCCAGTATGACCAGATAACCTCCTGAGTAAATTAAACCCCCTGGTGTCTTAACCCCCGGTAACATTAACCCCCCCCCCCGGGGATTTCCTGGTATGACCAGATAAGCTCCTGAGTACATTAAACCTCCTGAAATGTTAACCCCCCCCCGGGTAACATTAAACCCCCCAGGGAATTTCCTGGCATGACCTCATGTCCGAATTTTACCAATCACCAAATCGCTCTTTTCCCCACCAGTGCAGACATTTATTCCAAGCGTTGTACCGACTAAACCATAGGTCGTAGATCAAATCTGAGGGCACAATCAAAAGACAAAATTAAATTTCCGACAAGAAAGGTTCAGTCACTTTTTGTCGTATCTCTAACGGTTAAGCCGCAAAACGCCCTCAAAGTCAAAAGTTTGGGTACGAATCCGGAAAATGAAAACTATGGTATACATACGTCCTCTGACTTTGGTTAAAAACCAAATTCTTCTTGTCTCCAAATTTCGCGAACACATAACTTAACTCTTCTACCACATCAATTGACTAATATTGTACACCACACATCTTTTGGCTGAGCGTTAGCGAAGCTTTACGACCCGTAAGATTCTCGAGAACGGATACATAAAGTTTGGAAACATCACGTCTGAATTTAACCAATCACCGAATTACGCTTATCCCCGAATTTTAGCCAACACCCAAATGGGGGCCTGGGGGCGTAGCCCCCAGCGAGCCGAAGGCGAGTCTAATATATATACAACCGCATGTGTAACTGACTGACTGACTGACTCACTCACTCACTCACGTATACTAATTCTAACCTACTTCCAGATGAGTTAGAGACTTGAAATTTGGTACACAGATAGCTTTCCACGTGTAACCACCAGGAAAATCCCGAAAAGTGAGAATTTTTCATTTTCAACCCCTCAAAAAAATTCCCAAAAAATCGCGCATTCTTCACCCCTGCAGGCATTTTTTGTAAGCCCGATAGCGGGCGAACCGTTTGGAGCTAGCTCGGATCTGACGGAAAATTCATGGTCAGGAATGAAGTGAACTACAAAAAAGGTCTAATGACTTTTTGCTCTATCTTCCATGGTTAAGCGACAAAACGCTCGAACATTTGAAATTCCAGAGATTTTTTCGATAAAAATAATGTTTCAAGCCCGATAGCGGCCGAACCGTTGGTCGTAGCTCAAATCTGATTGACCCATCAAATTAGCAAATTGCGCGATCTACAGAAAAGGTCCAGTAATCTTTTGCCCTATCTCGATTGGTTTGGCCGAAAAACGTGATTATGTACAATTTTGTTGTAACTTTTACGCGAAACTTTTGTTTTTGGGGTCGATAGCGGCGAAAACCATTGGTCGGAGGTCAAAATAAGACTAACGTTTTATTTAGGAAATAAGATGACCTACAAAAAAGGTCCAGTGACTTTTTACTATATTTCCCTTAGTTTTGACCGCAAAACGCGATTAAGTGAAAATATTGGACATTTTTCGCCTAAAAATTTACATTCCGGGCTTGATAGCGGCTAAACGGTTGGTCGTAAACTCAAAACAAATTTTAAACGGGATTTAGGAAATCACGTGATCTACAGAAAAGGTTCAGTGACTTCGGGAGTTGGCTGAGCGTTAGCTAAGCGTCAATAGTAGATAGGGACAGAGGAATATTTATTATGTTCACAGACACAATACCCTCTAAAAAAGGCCCAAGTGTGTCATTAACCCCCGGTAATATTAACCCCCCCCCCGGGGATTTCCTGGTATGACCTGATAACCTCCTGTACATTCAACCCCCTGATGTGTTAACCCCCCTGGTAACATTAAACCCCCCCAGGGAATTTTCCTGCCATGACCTCATGTCCGAATTTTACCAGTCACCAAATCTCTTAACCCCCCCCCCTGGGAAGATCCTGGTATGACCAGATAACCCCCTGGAGACTTATCCCCCGGTAACGTTAACCCCCCTGGGAATTTGTTCATATGACCAGACAATATCCTGACGAAATTAAACCCCCTCTTGTCTTAACCTCCTTAACATTAATCACCCACCCAGGGAATTTCTCGCCTTGACTAGATAGTCTCCTGGTGATATTAAACCCCCTGTTCGACTTAAAATACTGCCTTGAGGTCGGTTTTTATTATGTTTATACTAAACAATTCAAGATAGCTGACCCGTGCAGACTTTTCTCCCGAGCTCATTTCTGGCTAAACCATAGGTCGTAGATCAGATCTGAGGGCACAATCGAAAGACAAAATTAAATTTCCAACAAGAAAGGTCCAGTCACTTTTTGTCGTATCTCTAACGGTTTAACCGCAAAATGCCCTCAAAGTCAAAAGTTTTTACGAATCCGGAAAAAAATCTATGAAAAAGGTCAATTTTTAAATCCCTTGTCATTTACTTAATGTCCGGACTTAACCAGTCACCGAATTCCGCTTATCCCCGAATTTGCAAGCGTTTACTTTGGGGGCCTGGGGGCGTAGCCCCCAGCGAGCCGAAGGCGAGTCTAATATATATACAACCGCATGTGTAACTGACTGACTGACTGACTCACTCACTCACGTATACTAATTCTAACCTACTTCCAGATGAGTTAGAGACTTGAAATTTGGTACACAGATAGCTTTCCACGTGTAACCACCAGGAAAATCCCGAAAAGTGAGAATTTTTCATTTTCAACCCCTCAAAAAAATTCCCAAAAAATCGCGCATTCTTCACCCCTGCAGGCATTTTTTGTAAGCCCGATAGCGGGCGAACCGTTGGAGCTAGCTCGGATCTGACGGAAAATTCATGGTCAGGAATGAAGTGAACTACAAAAAAGGTCTAATGACTTTTTGCTCTATCTTCCATGGTTTAAGCGACACAAAACGCTCGAACATTTGAAATTCCAGAGATTTTTTCGATAAAAATAATGTTTCAAGCCCGATAGCGGCCGAACCGTTGGTCGTAGCTCAAATCTGATTGACCCATCAAATTAGCAAATTGCGCGATCTACAGAAAAGGTCCAGTAATCTTTTGCCCTATCTCGATTGGTTTGGCCGAAAAACGTGATTATGTACAATTTTGTTGTAACTTTTACGCGAAACTTTTGTTTTTGGGGTCGATAGCGGCGAAACCATTGGTCGGAGGTCAAAATAAGACTAACGTTTTATTTAGGAAATAAGATGACCTACAAAAAAAGGTCCAGTGACTTTTTACTATATTTCCCTTAGTTTGACCGCAAAACGCGATTAAGTGAAAATATTGGACATTTTCGCCTAAAAATTTACATTCCGGGCTTGATAGCGGCTAAACGGTTGGTCGTAACTCAAAACAAATTTTAAACGGGATTTAGGAAATCACGTGATCTACAGAAAAGGTTCAGTGACTTCGGGAGTTGGCTGAGCGTTAGCTAAGCGTCAATAGTAGATAGGGACAGAGGAATATTTATTATGTTCACAGACACAATACCCTCTAAAAAAGGCCCAAGTGTGTCATTAACCCCCGGTAATATTAACCCCCCCCCGGGGATTTCCTGGTATGACCTGATAACCTCCTGTACATTCAACCCCCTGATGTGTTAACCCCCCTGGTAACATTAAACCCCCCCAGGGAATTTCCTGCCATGACCTCATGTCCGAATTTTACCAGTCACCAAATCTCTTAACCCCCCCCCCCTGGGAAGATCCTGGTATGACCAGATAACCCCCTGGAGACTTATCCCCCGGTAACGTTTAACCCCCCCTGGGAATTTGTTCATATGACCAGACAATATCCTGACGAAATTAAACCCCCTCTTGTCTTAACCTCCTTAACATTAATCACCCACCCAGGGAATTTCTCGCCTTGACTAGATAGTCTCCTGGTGATATTAAACCCCCTGTTCGACTTAAAATACTGCCTTGAGGTCGGTTTTTTATTATGTTTATACTAAACAATTCAAGATAGCTGACCCGTGCAGACTTTTCTCCCGAGCTCATTTCTGGCTAAACCATAGGTCGTAGATCAGATCTGAGGGCACAATCGAAAGACAAAATTAAATTTCCAACAAGAAAGGTCCAGTCACTTTTTGTCGTATCTCTAACGGTTTAACCGCAAAATGCCCTCAAAGTCAAAAGTTTTTACGAATCCGGAAAAAAATCTATGAAAAAGGTCAATTTTTAAATCCCTTGTCATTTACTTAATGTCCGGACTTAACCAGTCACCGAATTCCGCTTATCCCCGAATTTGCAAGCGTTTACTTTGGGGGCCTGGGGGCGTAGCCCCCAGCGAGCCGAAGGCGAGTCTAATATATATACAACCGCATGTGTAACTGACTGACTGACTGACTCACTCACTCACGTATACTAATTCTAACCTACTTCCAGATGAGTTAGAGACTTGAAATTTGGTACACAGATAGCTTTCCACGTGTAACCACCAGGAAAATCCCGAAAAGTGAGAATTTTTCATTTTCAACCCCTCAAAAAAAATTTCCCAAAAAATCGCGCATTCTTCACCCCTGCAGGCATTTTTTGTAAGCCCGATAGCGGGCGAACCGTTGGAGCTAGCTCGGATCTGACGGAAAATTCATGGTCAGGAATGAAGTGAACTACAAAAAAGGTCTAATGACTTTTTGCTCTATCTTCCATGGTTAAGCGACAAAACGCTCGAACATTTGAAATTCCAGAGATTTTTTCGATAAAAATAATGTTTCAAGCCCGATAGCGGCCGAACCGTTGGTCGTAGCTCAAATCTGATTGACCCATCAAATTAGCAAATTGCGCGATCTACAGAAAAGGTCCAGTAATCTTTTGCCCTATCTCGATTGGTTTGGCCGAAAAACGTGATTATGTACAATTTTGTTGTAACTTTTACGCGAAACTTTTGTTTTTGGGGTCGATAGCGGCGAAACCATTGGTCGGAGGTCAAAATAAGACTAACGTTTTATTTAGGAAATAAGATGACCTACAAAAAAGGTCCAGTGACTTTTTACTATATTTTCCCTTAGTTTGACCGCAAAACGCGATTAAGTGAAAATATTGGACATTTTCGCCTAAAAATTTACATTCCGGGCTTGATAGCGGCTAAACGGTTGGTCGTAACTCAAAACAAATTTTAAACGGGATTTAGGAAATCACGTGATCTACAGAAAAGGTTCAGTGACTTCGGGAGTTGGCTGAGCGTTAGCTAAGCGTCAATAGTAGATAGGGACAGAGGAATATTTATTATGTTCACAGACACAATACCCTCTAAAAAAGGCCCAAGTGTGTCATTAACCCCCGGTAATATTAACCCCCCCCCGGGGATTTTCCTGGTATGACCTGATAACCTCCTGTACATTCAACCCCCTGATGTGTTAACCCCCCTGGTAACATTAAACCCCCCCAGGGAATTTCCTGCCATGACCTCATGTCCGAATTTTACCAGTCACCAAATCTCTTAACCCCCCCCCCCCCCTGGGAAGATCCTGGTATGACCAGATAACCCCCTGGAGACTTATCCCCCGGTAACGTTAACCCCCCCTGGGAATTTGTTCATATGACCAGACAATATCCTGACGAAATTAAACCCCCTCTTGTCTTAACCTCCTTAACATTAATCACCCACCCAGGGAATTTCTCGCCTTGACTAGATAGTCTCCTGGTGATATTAAACCCCCTGTTCGACTTAAAATACTGCCTTGAGGTCGGTTTTTATTATGTTTATACTAAACAATTCAAGATAGCTGACCCGTGCAGACTTTTCTCCCGAGCTCATTTCTGGCTAAACCATAGGTCGTAGATCAGATCTGAGGGCACAATCGAAAGACAAAATTAAATTTCCAACAAGAAAGGTCCAGTCACTTTTTGTCGTATCTCTAACGGTTTAACCGCAAAATGCCCTCAAAGTCAAAAGTTTTTTACGAATCCGGAAAAAAATCTATGAAAAAAGGTCAATTTTTAAATCCCTTGTCATTTACTTAATGTCCGGACTTAACCAGTCACCGAATTCCGCTTATCCCCGAATTTGCAAGCGTTTACTTTGGGGGCCTGGGGGCGTAGCCCCCAGCGAGCCGAAGGCGAGTCTAATATATATACAACCGCATGTGTAACTGACTGACTGACTGACTCACTCACTCACTCACGTATACTAATTCTAACCTACTTCCAGATGAGTTAGAGACTTGAAATTTGGTACACAGATAGCTTTCCACGTGTAACCACCAGGAAAATCCCGAAAAGTGAGAATTTTTCATTTTCAAACCCCTCAAAAAAATCCCAAAAAATCGCGCATTCTTCACCCCTGCAGGCATTTTTTGTAAGCCCGATAGCGGGCGAACCGTTGGAGCTAGCTCGGATCTGACGGAAAATTCATGGTCAGGAATGAAGTGAACTACAAAAAAGGTCTAATGACTTTTTGCTCTATCTTCCATGGTTAAGCGACAAAACGCTCGAACATTTGAAATTCCAGAGATTTTTTCGATAAAAATAATGTTTCAAGCCCGATAGCGGCCGAACCGTTGGTCGTAGCTCAAATCTGATTGACCCATCAAATTAGCAAATTGCGCGATCTACAGAAAAGGTCCAGTAATCTTTTGCCCTATCTCGATTGGTTTGGCCGAAAAACGTGATTATGTACAATTTTGTTGTAACTTTTACGCGAAACTTTTGTTTTTGGGGTCGATAGCGGCGAAACCATTGGTCGGAGGTCAAAATAAGACTAACGTTTTATTTAGGAAATAAGATGACCTACAAAAAAGGTCCAGTGACTTTTTACTATATTTCCCTTAGTTTGACCGCAAAACGCGATTAAGTGAAAATATTGGACATTTTCGCCTAAAAATTTACATTCCGGGCTTGATAGCGGCTAAACGGTTGGTCGTAACTCAAAACAAATTTTAAACGGGATTTAGGAAATCACGTGATCTACAGAAAAGGTTCAGTGACTTCGGGAGTTGGCTGAGCGTTAGCTAAGCGTCAATAGTAGATAGGGACAGAGGAATATTTATTATGTTCACAGACACAATACCCTCTAAAAAAGGCCCAAGTGTGTCATTAACCCCCGGTAATATTAACCCCCCCCCCGGGGATTTCCTGGTATGACCTGATAACCTCCTGTACATTCAACCCCCTGATGTGTTAACCCCCCTGGTAACATTAAACCCCCCCAGGGAATTTCCTGCCATGACCTCATGTCCGAATTTTACCAGTCACCAAATCTCTTAACCCCCCCCCCCTGGGAAGATCCTGGTATGACCAGATAACCCCCTGGAGACTTATCCCCCGGTAACGTTAACCCCCCCTGGGAATTTGTTCATATGACCAGACAATATCCTGACGAAATTAAAACCCCCTCTTGTCTTAACCTCCTTAACATTAATCACCCACCCAGGGAATTTCTCGCCTTGACTAGATAGTCTCCTGGTGATATTAAACCCCCTGTTCGACTTAAAATACTGCCTTGAGGTCGGTTTTTATTATGTTTATACTAAACAATTCAAGATAGCTGACCCGTGCAGACTTTTCTCCCGAGCTCATTTCTGGCTAAACCATAGGTCGTAGATCAGATCTGAGGGCACAATCGAAAGACAAAATTAAATTTCCAACAAGAAAGGTCCAGTCACTTTTTGTCGTATCTCTAACGGTTTAACCGCAAAATGCCCTCAAAGTCAAAAGTTTTTACGAATCCGGAAAAAAATCTATGAAAAAGGTCAATTTTTAAATCCCTTGTCATTTACTTAATGTCCGGACTTAACCAGTCACCGAATTCCGCTTATCCCCGAATTTGCAAGCGTTTACTTTGGGGGCCTGGGGGCGTAGCCCCCAGCGAGCCGAAGGCGAGTCTAATATATATACAACCGCATGTGTAACTGACTGACTGACTCACTCACGTATACTAATTCTAACCTACTTCCAGATGAGTTAGAGACTTGAAATTTGGTACACAGATAGCTTTCCACGTGTAACCACCAGGAAAATCCCGAAAAGTGAGAATTTTTCATTTTCAACCCCTCAAAAAAATTCCCAAAAAATCGCGCATTCTTCACCCCTGCAGGCATTTTTTGTAAGCCCGATAGCGGGCGAACCGTTGGAGCTAGCTCGGATCTGACGGAAAATTCATGGTCAGGAATGAAGTGAACTACAAAAAAGGTCTAATGACTTTTTGCTCTATCTTCCATGGTTAAGCGACAAAACGCTCGAACATTTGAAATTCCAGAGATTTTTTCGATAAAAATAATGTTTCAAGCCCGATAGCGGCCGAACCGTTGGTCGTAGCTCAAATCTGATTGACCCATCAAATTAGCAAATTGCGCGATCTACAGAAAAGGTCCAGTAATCTTTTGCCCTATCTCGATTGGTTTGGCCGAAAAACGTGATTATGTACAATTTTGTTGTAACTTTTACGCGAAACTTTTGTTTTTGGGGTCGATAGCGGCGAAACCATTGGTCGGAGGTCAAAATAAGACTAACGTTTTATTTAGGAAATAAGATGACCTACAAAAAAGGTCCAGTGACTTTTTACTATATTTCCCTTAGTTTGACCGCAAAACGCGATTAAGTGAAAATATTGGACATTTTCGCCTAAAAATTTACATTCCGGGCTTGATAGCGGCTAAACGGTTGGTCGTAACTCAAAACAAATTTTAAACGGGATTTAGGAAATCACGTGATCTACAGAAAAGGTTCAGTGACTTCGGGAGTTGGCTGAGCGTTAGCTAAGCGTCAATAGTAGATAGGGACAGAGGAATATTTATTATGTTCACAGACACAATACCCTCTAAAAAAGGCCCAAGTGTGTCATTAACCCCCGGTAATATTAACCCCCCCCCCCCGGGGATTTCCTGGTATGACCTGATAACCTCCTGTACATTCAACCCCCTGATGTGTTAACCCCCCTGGTAACATTAAACCCCCCCAGGGAATTTCCTGCCATGACCTCATGTCCGAATTTTACCAGTCACCAAATCTCTTAAACCCCCCCCCCCTGGGAAGATCCTGGTATGACCAGATAACCCCCTGGAGACTTATCCCCCGGTAACGTTAACCCCCCCTGGGAATTTGTTCATATGACCAGACAATATCCTGACGAAATTAAACCCCCTCTTGTCTTAACCTCCTTAACATTAAATCACCCACCCAGGGAATTTCTCGCCTTGACTAGATAGTCTCCTGGTGATATTAAACCCCCTGTTCGACTTAAAATACTGCCTTGAGGTCGGTTTTTATTATGTTTTATACTAAACAATTTCAAGATAGCTGACCCGTGCAGACTTTTCTCCCGAGCTCATTTCTGGCTAAACCATAGGTCGTAGATCAGATCTGAGGGCACAATCGAAAGACAAAATTAAATTTCCAACAAGAAAGGTCCAGTCACTTTTTTTGTCGTATCTCTAACGGTTTAACCGCAAAATGCCCTCAAAGTCAAAAGTTTTTACGAATCCGGAAAAAAATCTATGAAAAAGGTCAATTTTTAAATCCCTTGTCATTTACTTAATGTCCGGACTTAACCAGTCACCGAATTCCGCTTATCCCCGAATTTGCAAGCGTTTACTTTGGGGGCCTGGGGGCGTAGCCCCCAGCGAGCCGAAGGCGAGTCTAATATATATACAACCGCATGTGTAACTGACTGACTCACTCACGTATACTAATTCTAACCTACTTCCAGATGAGTTAGAGACTTGAAATTTGGTACACAGATAGCTTTCCACGTGTAACCACCAGGAAAATCCCGAAAAGTGAGAATTTTTTCATTTTCAAACCCCTCAAAAAAATTCCCCAAAAAATCGCGCATTTCTTCACCCCTGCAGGCATTTTTTTGTAAGCCCGATAGCGGGCGAACCGTTGGAGCTAGCTCGGATCTGACGGAAAATTCATGGTCAGGAATGAAGTGAACTACAAAAAAGGTCTAATGACTTTTTTGCTCTATCTTCCATGGTTAAGCGACAAAACGCTCGAACATTTGAAATTCCAGAGATTTTTTCGATAAAAATAATGTTTCAAGCCCGATAGCGGCCGAACCGTAGGTCGTAGCTCAAATCTGATTGACCCATTAAATTAGCAAATTGCGCGATCTACAGAAAAGGTCCAGTGAATCTTTTGCCCTATCTCGATCGGTATGGCCGCAAAACGTGATTATGTGCAAAATTTATGTAATTTACACGTGAACATTTTGTTTTTTGGTGTCGATAGCGGCGAAACCATTGGTCGGAGGTCAAAATAAAACAAAGGTTTGATTTAGCAAATGAAGATGATCTACAAAAGAGGTCCAGTGACTTTTTGACCTATCTACAATGGTTCGGACCGCAAAACGCGTTTTAAATGCAATTATTTTGTGATTGATACGTATAAATCTTGTTTCTGGAGTCGGTATCAGCCGATCCGTTGATTGGAGTTTAAATCTTTATCATTCAGTAACTAGAAACTATGAGATCTATAAAAAAGGTCCAGTAGCCTTTTGTCTTATATCCTTTAGTAAGCCTGTAAATCGCTTTCAATGGTAAAATATTTATCGTGTTTTTTTTACAAAATGCACATTTTGGTTGTTTTAAGATTTTTTGCTACTATGATTTGTTCAATTCATTTTGGTTCCGGATTTAACAATTTATTACTACGTTACCGAGTGATTACAACCCCCCCCCCCCCAGGGAATTGGCTGAGCGTTAGCTAAAGCGGCCAATAGTAGATAGTGACATAGAGAATGTATTTATTTTAAACACACATCAAACAACCTCTAAAAGAGAGACCACGTGTGTGTGTTAACACCCAGTAACAATAAATAAACCCCCCCTCTGGAATTTCCCAGTATGACCAGATAACCTCCTGAGTTAAATTAAACCCCCTGGTGTCTTAACCCCCGGTAACATTACCCCCCCCCCGGGATTTCCTGGTATGACCAGATAAGCTCCTGAGTACATTAAACCTCCTGAAATGTTAACCCCCCGGTAACATTAAACCCCCCCAGGGAATTTCCTGGCATGACCTCATGTCCGAATTTTACCAATCACCAAATCGCTCTTTTCCCCCACCAGTGCAGACATTTATTCCAAGCGTTGTACCGGACTAAACCATAGGTCGTAGATCAAATCTGAGGGCACAATCAAAAGACAAAATTAAATTTCCGACAAGAAAGGTTCAGCTCACTTTTTGTCGTATCTCTAACGGTTAAGAAGCCGCAAAACGTCCTCAAAGTCAAAAGTTTGGGTAAATCCGGAAAATGAACCTATGGTATACATACGTCCCTCTGACTTTGGTTAAAACCAAATTCTTCTTGTCTCCAAATTTCGCGAACACATAACTTAACTCTTCTACCACATCCAATTGACTAATATTGTACACCACACATCTTTTGGCTGAGCGTTAGCGAAGCTTTACGACCCGTAAGATTCTCGAGAACGGATACATAAAGTTTGGAAACATCACGTCTGAATTTAACCAATCACCGAATTACGCTTATCCCCGAAAATAGCCAACACCCAAATGGGGGCCTGGGGGCGTAGCCCCCAGCGAGCCGAAGGCGAGGTCTAATATACTATACAGCCGCATGTGAAACCACTCACTCACTGATAATGTATACAAATTCTAACCTACTTCTAGAAGTGCTAGAAACTTGAAATTTGGCACGCAGGTACCTTTTGCCGTATAACCAACAGGAAAATTCTTAAAACCGGGATTTTTTACTTTTAAACCCCTTAAAAAAATTCGAGGAAATTCGCGCATTTTTCGCCCCTGCAGGCCTTTTTTGTATGTCCGATAGCGGGCGAACCGTTGGAGCTAGCTCGGATCTGACGAAAAATTCATAGTCAGGAATGAAGTGAATTACAAAAAAGGTCCTAGTGACTTTTTGCTCTATCTTCCATGGTTAATCGACAAAACGCTCGAATATTTGACATTCCAGAGATTTTTTCGATAAAAATAATGTTTCGAGCCCGATAGCGGCCGAACCGTTGGTCGTAGGCTCAAATCTGATTAACCCATTAAATTAGCAAATTGCGCGATCTACAGAAAAGGTCCAGTGATCTTTTGCCCTATCTCCATTGGTTTGGCCGAAAAACGTGATTATGTGAAATTTTTTTGTAATATTTACGTGAAAAGTTTGTTTTTGAGTTCGATAGCGGCGAAAACATTGGTCGGAGGTCAAAATAAATCAGAGGTTAGATTTAGGAAATAATGTGATCTACAAAAAAGGTCTAGTGAAATTTTACTCTATCTCCATTTGTTTGTCCGCAAAACGCTATTAAGTGAAAATATTTGGAAATTTTCGCCTACAAATTTACATTCCGGGCTTGATAACGGCTAAACGGTTGGTCGTAGCTCAAAACAAATCTTCAACGGGAATTAGGAAATGACGTGATCTACAAAAAAGGATTCAGTAACATTTTGCCCTAATCCTCAACGGTTTGGCCGCAGAACGCGTTTTAAAGTTTTGATTTTTTTGAGTTTTACGTGAGATTTTGTATTCTGGGCTATATTTTAGATAAAATCTTAGTTCTAGGCCAGATAAAAAATATGATTTGAATACAAAATAATGCAATCTACACAAAAGGTTCAGTGACTTTTTACTCTATCTTCCATGGTTTAGAGCCGTAAAACGTGATTATATTTAAAATTTCACTTAAAAACTTTACTTTTCGTGCTAAATTTTGCAACTATAATTGGTGCGATTCATGCTGGTTCCAGATTGACCTTGTATTACTAAGTTAACGAGTGAATAAAACCCCCCTCCACATCGGGAGTTGGCTGAAGCGTTATTGAAGCTTCAATAGTAGATAGGGACAGAGTGTTTTTCTATTTAATTTTATGAAATATTAGTTCATTGTCAAAACTCTGGCGTGGAATTATAATTTACGAAGTAATTTAAACCCCCTGATCAACGTTTTTATTTTGATAAAAATTCCTCGTGCCCAGACACAAATTTACTAGAAAAGTACCACGCCTTCTTTAACCCCCGAGAACATAAACCCCCCTCCCCGGGAATTTCCTGGTTGATGAACTCCTCATTAAATTAAACCCCCTGATCAACTTCATAATCTGATAAAGGTTAGTTTTTAAATTGATTTACACTATATCTGTTTACACAACAAATGACCAGTGCAGACTTTTATCCTAAGAAGCGTTGTACCGACTAAACCAGAGATCGTAGCTCAAATCCGAGGGTAAAATCGAAGAGAAAATTAAATTTCCGACAAGAAAGGTCCAGTCACTTTTTGTCGTATCTCTTACGGTTAAGTCACAAAATGCCCTTAAAGTCAAAACTTTTTGTTAAGTTGGGATAAAAATCAACAAATTCTAATTCTAATTTACGGATTTAACCTGTCACCGAATTCCTCTTATCCACGAATTTTTAAGCACTTACTTTGGGGGCCTGGGGCCCCAGCGAGCCGAAAGGCGAGTATATATATATAATTTCAATAAACATTGAATCGCAAAAAGTACTTGCTCCGCCGGGAGTCGAACCCGGATCTCTCACTTGCCGGGTGAATGTACTACCATTACCGGAATATATATATTCTATACAAAGGCTAGAAACTATACACACACACACACACACACACACACACACACACACACACACACACACACACACACACACACACACACACACACACACATTTCATCACCTTTCGTCTTCAAGTTATTTAGAAGAGGAGTACTTTTTGCCAAGATGTGGAATGCATGATTAAGGATAAGTCTTGTTGAAACATTAGCAACCTATAGTGAGGGAGTCGTTCACCTTAAATTTATTTATACAGTAATTTTTGCCTAAAATTTAGAAGTTTTACATTAATAAGCTTTTAATAAGCTTACATTAGTTGTTTTCTTCCGTTTTTTTCCATTCTTGTGTGATGATAAAACTCTTTTGTAGGCTTGAGAGATCAGAAACCAGCAAGTCAAATTTTTAGGGTTAGATGGAAATCTGTCTTTATTTTATACTAAGCCGAAGTTTTTAGTAAGATTCACTTCGAGAAAGTGGCATTGCATATAGCACTGTATTATATCAGTGTATCATATATATTGATGCGTCTGTCAATCAAGTTAAGAAGATCGATACATTCCCCACACTCATACTGTGACAGTTTGCAGTTGTAACAAATATAACCTTTTTAAGAGTTATTGTCAGGTCGGACTTTTAATTCAAAATTAATACAATAAAGTGGGAAAATATACACAAATTCATATAAAAATGCACTGAAAACATTCTCCGTAATATAAAAACCAGTCAGTCACTTTCTTGAAAACAGCGTAGTTACCAGCATTCAGTTTATATAACCTTGATACTTGACACGTTACGAAAAGATAAATCTAAATATTCTATCTGAGATCACTATTTGTATGCCTTTAGGTGTGAAGCTAAAAAGCAGGCCTCACTCATTTAAAATATCAACTGGGTCACTTTGTAGTCTGAATTAAAGATTGGGTTTCTAATAAACTCCTGGTAACTTAAATGTTATATACTTACCTAAAAACCCGTCTATGAATCATAATTATCAGCCTAATTCCCTTTATACATGAGATGACAGGACTATCTTGATGATTAATACACAGCAATGGTTTTCAGGTCTGGGCAAACGCCACATCCAGGCTGCGATGGCTTTCATGTGTTTCGCCCTCGCATACTCCATGAGGGGTCAACCTCTCCGTGGCCATCGTGGCGATGACGGAGCCCCTGGATAAGGAACCTGATGGTAATTCCTTCAGGTACTTTATGTCAGAAAGTTATTGTTGCACTTTACCAAACTGGTCAATTTAAACATCTTCCTGGTTAAGCTCCTTATCTTAAAATTGAAATCAATCATTTTTACAGGTGCATTAAACAAATATGTTTCCTTTAGGTGTTAGACTGGGATAGTTCTGAACAAGGACTTATTCTGAGCTCGTTCAACTGTGGATATATCATCCTTAACATTCCTGGAGGACATCTGTCACGCGTGTTGGGCCCTAAGTACCTTATGTTTGGTGCCATTATGGTATCTTCTGTGATGAACCCTTCTCGTACCCTACATAGCCCTGAACTTCAACTGGATTGTCTTCTGCTCGTCTAGAGTACTCATAGGACTTTTCACAAGTCAGTTATAATACATTTTTAAGCCTAACAACTACTTTTTACCGATTATACTTTCCCAAAAATACAAGTCTGGTAGGAATATTAGCACCTGTCCCAAATAGACGATTTGACTTAATATTCTATAATATAAGTCTCAGTTTGCAAAACTACAAATTATGATGAAAACATTACAACGTCCTTGGCAACACTATTAATCTTATGTACTAACAATGCTTTAACTTTTTCTAAACATCTATCTATTGTGGTAATTTTAAATCCTATACGGGAAAAATTTTAATTTTAAATAATTATAATGTTCTATTTTTCCAATTTTATTACACAGTACAATTTTAGACTATTACGTTTCTTATATACGCGTGTGCCACGAAAGAGGTTTAAAACGTGTTGATTTTATATTACTGGTCCGTTTAAGCACCAAACACTTTCAAACTCTACATAATTCATTAAATAGAGTTTTTAAAATATTCTGTGAAAATTCCCAGCTCTCTAGCAACTGTTGAAAACAAAATGGTGACATATTGAAAATGTTACCATTTTCCTTCCTTCCTGTATTTCTTGAATTGATTGATTTGATTACTGTGTTGCAGTTTTAAGAACGGCTGTTTAATAACGCTCATTCTTGAGAAAAGCTGTTTTATTGAAGAATATCGCTTGTGCTATAAAAAGCATAACCGAACCTCCTCCTTTACAGTTTTACTTATATTGAAGTTATAGAAATGGCTTTTAATGTTGAACAAAAAGTGCAGAGTTGTGCGTGTTTTTTTTTTTTTTTGCTATTGCTGTTGGTAACATTACATAAGCAATTAGACAATTTCAGGTCGCCTACCCAGGAGTTCAACTACCTAGCAATACCAACAATAAATAAGTGGAAAAATCTTTTGTTAGAAACAGGAAGTGGTAAAAACAAAATTAAATTTTACAACATTCATTCTATTCTATAATCTTCTTGAAGATGGAATTTTGGTGGAAGGTTGTAATTTTGTTCTTGTATCATTGAGTTAGATCCTAATTAGCATACTCAAATTGTTTTTTTCAGACGAGGTCCACTTTCTACCGCAATGGTGCTGTAAATAGGCATAATTTTAATTACTACAACAACGGTAATCCACACATTCTTCAACAGACTCTATTCAAAATAAAAAGGAATTACTGTTTTTGGGCAGCTGTCAGTTGTAAAGGGATGCTATCTTACGACAATTTAAGACATTGCAATGACGGGAATAGGTTATGAAACAAGTTTTAAATGAACAAGTCTTGCTTCATTTTACGGTTCCAGAAATCGATAAAGCAATCTTTCAACAAGACGGTGCTCCTGCTCATTTCGAAAACCCTGTCAAGCGATTACTAAATGACAACCTTCACGACCATTGAATTAGTCATGGAAGTGATTTTTAGATTGGCTACTCCGATCCTCAGATTTAACTGTGTATAATTTTTTTCTGTGTGATAACTTAAACGAACAAGTTTATACTCGTAGCTTCAATTAAATTATGAGTAATTAAACAATCAATTGAAGAGGAACTTCTCCGGATACCGCAGAATTTTCTATCTAAGAACATATGATTCATTTGTTAGAGGCTGTTATCAGTATGTCACTGTGGATGGATTTACAGTTAGAATAATTGCGGACAGTATTGTAGGTTTTTTAACCCTTTCACTACCACTTTTCAATTTTTGAAATTTTGATTTTTAATTAATTCGTTATATCAAATTATGCAAGAAATATTTTTTTCAGATTTTTTTTCTAACGTTTACTATTTTTTACAGACGTTTTTTTAATTTTTTTTTGCTGGGACATATGTGTCCCAGTGGTATATGAACACGGGACACATATGTCCCACTGGTAGTATACACAAGTATGTAATTGGTAACAATAAGGTAAATAATAATGTAGTAATTTATTCAAACACATGTTTATTACAACAAATAAAAAGAAAAATCAATTCCAATAAATTGCACAAATACGTGAAGAGATACATTTTACATAATTAAGTGTGATATATTGAAAAACCACGTTTTACAAAGTGGCGAGGTCACATTCTTGCGCACATGGTTTTTGTTCGTTTTTCTGTCTGGTGATCCGAGCAGCGCTTGCATCTTCTTCTGGTCTGTCCTTCCACAGGCAAATGAGTACCGACGTTTTGACATTGTTTTCACTCTCTTTGATGTTCTTCCAATGCTTAGCTTCTTCTTTTGACTGAAGTATTTGTTGCTCCTTCGGCGAGCAGCTGTTCCGCTAGAGGCACCATGAACGTCAGAAGAGACAGTTTTCCTGTGTTTGAACTTCTTGGTGCAAAATCCATGCGTTGACAACTGATGTTAGAAGAAGTTTATAGAACACCTTTTTCCACCATTTTTTTGACATCCTATCAAAAATCGTACACACCTACTTTTTGATCAGAAATATCAACTCCTTCTCCCATTATTTCATTGTATATAAGCAATAGCTTCAGGGCAAGTAACATCCTTTCTTTCTCCATTTTTGTTGCATTCTCTTGACTGTTGTCACAGTGTTGAGTGTAAGTTACTCAGGACAACAAAAACTGCTTAGAATCCTTCCATGACACTGCTACTACACCTTCCTTACAACATAAAAATTCACTCTCATATTTTTTTTAAGTTTATTTTCAAACTTAGTCACATTTACCCTGTTCCCGATGCAAGTTGCGAACACTAGGATGGCGTGTTTCACATAACAATTTGACCGAGGTGAAAAAACGATCAAAATGACAGCACAACTTCTTCCTTGTCACCTCTTACAGTTGACGAAATTTTGCCCACAACTCTTTCACCTAATGAACCGTCCACATTTTCAAGATCTTTACCTGCATAAACATTGAAGTCATAGCAATAGCCAGTGTCAGAATCGCACCTTTCCCATATTTTTATGCCCCTCTTTATGGGTTTCAAGGGAACATATGTGTTTCATGGTCGACCTACCCTGGAACTTAGCCATTGATTCATCAATGCTTTGAAATGTTGCTTCTATTCTTGCTTAGGAAAAGTATGTTTCAAACAAGAAACTAATTCATCTACATAATAAGTCTTGGTAGCATTCTCAGGTTTGTTTGGCAGGTTGAAGTACAGCTTGGACATCAACAACTGAAACCTGTTCCTTGATATAGCTTTCTTTATAGCTACATTTCCCATGGATTCTTGCATGGACCAGTAGTCAGATATGTTTGGTAAGCGATTGTAGCACATGATGAGAACGCAGCCTATTACAACCATTATTTCATGATAATTTGTCTTAGCTATATTTTTTTTCTTTTGTTTTTGTAGTATGTATAATCTTTCATTTGTGCAGTGCGATATGTACATAAAAAGGCTTTTAGGGAAAACTTCCAAAAATACTGTCATTTCCTTTGAACCTCTGTTGATTTTAGCTAAAATTATAGGCCTAACTTTTATTGGCAAGGATTTTCTAGGTTTAAAAGTTTGTTTTACCTTATTCCAAATGATTTTTGGTCTCTCGTTACCTACAGGCTTATTTTTACCTAGTTCCGTTCTATTCTTCTTGTTAGTTTTCGGCTGGGTACCTGTTCTTTCACCAGAAATCTGCAGTGGCCTGATGACTGTTATCGGCAGTGTCCGGCTGGTTGCTAGTTCCCTCGCCAGGATCATTAGAAACCTGCCCACCGTCATCAGCATCATCAGGTTTTTGAGCAGCTGGATTTTCAGAAGCGTCATCACTTTTTTCGGAAGAATCAGATTGTTGAACGTCATTATCACTGTCAGCAAAAAAACTGTTCACATTCACTTTCCAGAACAGTCAGAAGGTTTATAGTCAGGGTCTTTGTCGCTATCATACATCAAATCACCTTCCGAAGGTCTATCAGGTTCACTTGAAGGAAACTCTAGCAAACTACTTATGTCTTTACTTGTTGTTCAAGATGCCAATAATTCGGTTCAACATTAGGTAGTAGATAGCTGAAATTTTCATAGTATAGTTTTTAAACAATTTAATGAATTTTGTTAGGTTTGAAAATGTTCCGTGCATAAATAGGCAAGTAATATATAAAGTCAAACGTTTAAAATCTCTTCGTGAGAAACTCTGTACTTCAAACCTAATATACTTGGCTCCAGCCTATAGCTATAGGATTTTGAGTGGAACTAAAACAGGATAGATGATAAATAATTTGTTTTTATTAATTTCAAATGTTATTTTAAATCTTAATGAAAAGTATTAGTATTTGTATTACCAAAGAGGTGAAACATGAACTTGAATTTCCTGAGTATTTTGCAAAGTATAGGGAAACTCAGTTAAATAATTTGCACCGTCAAAGGTTAGAGCAAACCAAAATAGTTTTCACTAACTTATAATTTGCATTTCTCACCCTCTTTTTTATGTACATCCTCCCTTACTCTCTTGTGTGTGCATAACTAAACTTATTATCCTTCAATTAATCTTTATTAATGTTGGTTTAACATTAATTTATATTACTTACTACACCCATGTTTGTATTAGGGATTCATCTATCCCTCAATCAACACGCTGATGTCGAAATGGGCACCCGCCCTGAAGAGCAGGAAGCAAGCCCTGAAAAAGTGTCCATGTTGTGTACATAGGTAAAGTAGCACCACAAATGATAGACATTGTTAATAGTTTAATTAGGAAATTATTACTTAGTCGTAAATGTAGAGTTAATAGATTTTATTTTTTTCACTCTATTGGATTACCCAAAAACCACCAATATATCCGCTACCTTTTCAAACCATTCCATCAATCAACCTCAAACTGTAACCTAAGAAAAATTTTAATTGTAAGGTCGTTAACATACCTCATTTGATCTACTAACTTTGTCCACAGGCTGCTCAAGTTTGGTTTACGATGGTAACGCACTGTTTCGCAGCCGGGTACCCTTGGCCGCGTATGTTCTTGGGGCGTGGCCCAGCTGTCTTCTACATCACAGGTCCCTGTGTGGGTTACTGTGGTTCTGCGATTTTGGGGGCTGCTATGTACGGAGTCAACACACTCCAGACTGTCACCCCTTCACATCAGCGACCAACGAGCGAGACCTACACTCGCAAAGCCCTCTTTGCCCAAATTCCCTCCGATATTAAGTAGTTGTAATGTTATTTTGAAAACCATCTTCTGACAACTAAATATGAATATTAAACTATGACGCTTATTTCTTTTGCTCGGTATCTGAATCTTCTTCCTTTTAAAACCTTTAAAAATATTAAGTATTGCATATTACAATTTCTGAAACAGACTTTATTGTAGTTATATTCGTGTGTATTGAAACTGATCAGTTATCTCTATTTACGTATCTCAAAACATATTTTTCATATGCTACAATTATGTTAAAGAATCCGGCTAAGTATTTTAGTCTAGACGCCGAGAGCCAAATTTATATTCAATTATAAAACCAAGTTTTTCGTGGAATCGACATGTTAATTATGTCTAGAAAGATAATATTCTTGTCAGCCGGTCGTCGGTAGTATTAATTAACTGTGTTTGGAGGCCTAAATGAGTGGGTGAACATATCAAATAATAAATTAATGCACGAATCGTAAGATTGTAGACAAAGATACTACAAATGACTATTTTAAGAGTCTTTAAAGGGTTGGCTTAATCTGATTCACCTTTCGTTTTAGTATTTGACAATTTTGGCTTTAAGTATATTAACAAAAAAAATTAAGAAAAATTTAATCTAAGAAATATTGTTTTTATACAATTTTTAACTTTTTTAATACCATCCCGTTTTCAATCTCCACCAAAATTATCGTGGGTATTTTACGATTTATTCATAATTATTTACGTAAACTATGACGATTTTAACTATTGAAATATACCATTATTATTTTAAACTCAATTATGTTTTTTATTTATTGCAGTTGATGCCGACTCCTTGGAAACAGATACTAACGTCTAAACCAGTGTGGGCCTTGGCTTTCACCCACTTATGCCAGAACTGGGGCAATTCCGTGCTGTTTTAACATGTTGCCAAACTTTATTAATCATATTCTTGGATTTGGAATTGGAAATGTAAGTATGTGGACAGTCAAGATTGCCAACATGTTTTATGTAAGTGTGTAGGTTTTTATTTGGTACATAACTGAAAGTGTTTTAATATGTGTTTAAAAGACGATATACTCGTATATTGTTTACAAGCTCTCACGGCTAACTGGTCTTAATTAGTTACTACAGTTCGCTATTTAAGTGAAAACCTTTGTTTCCGTTCTCTGTTCACGGCCCAATTTGGAAACAATTCAAGAATCAATAATTAAAACAAACCATAAATCTTGTTATTTTGAAATGTCTCTATTTCAAGCTCAAGAAGTCGTAACCGCACAACATTTTGAGATGTTTATTTGTAAACATTTCTTTAATTCTCTGAACACATTTTAGGGTCTAGCTGACCAACCATAACTTTAAAAGTTTTTTTCCCATATTTGTGACATGGCATCAATGTTATGCATGAAGCCTGTTTTTCGTGTTTTTGTCTGGATTGTTTTTATTAAACATTCCCAAACCATTGGATTTAGCCGTGATGGACAAGTGTCTTGGCTTCCTAGTTCTCGAGATATTACCTCATGTGATTTTTTTGTTTTAAGTTTTTGTAAGGGACCACATGCGAATAAAATAAATACCATAAAATAACTGCGAGAAAGAATCGGGGAGCGTTGCAAAAATCGTGACTATATGTTACTTCGTGTTTGTGTCGAACTTGAGATATTTGCAAATAATTCAATTTGAATAATTTGAATTATTATTGTGTAGACGTGATTATTTTCGTGCTAATGATGAAACGCATCAAAATTATTTTAACTCCTTGTCACAAAAACTTGCCCATATTTTTATTATAAAAGTTTCACTTTTTGTTTTATGAAAAGTTTAGCTATGTAAAACCCACTCTCTGTACTATTTTAGAACATAGTTTTGATAATAACTACTTAATAGAAGTTATTTCTTAATTTACAAGTGAACGGATTGTGGTTTATTATGTTGGTCTTTGATGTACTTACTTTATGTGCATATTGGGCCGGCATAATTCTCTTTGATGGACAGAATTACTGCAATAAAAGGAAATTACTACCTCCTGACATCTCTGGACAATTCGTAAGTGAATGGCAGTGGAACACTCATGGTAAGCAAATGTGCTAAGTTGTAGCTCTAATGACAAACCATTAGTTAAAGTTTATATATCTTGATTAATTATTCAAGGTTCCATCGGCACCGAATTTATATAACCATCAAATGGTTAATAAATGGTAATTATTATGCAAATAAAATATTCGATTATCAACACTAGGCCGTTTAACGAAACGGAATGAAATATAAATGAATCCAACACTGTGGGTTCTCTTTGGTTATCCTCATCGATAGAAGATCCAGAGTTTCAAAATCAGTACAGTATTTGATCACCTATACATAGAATAGTGGTTACTGTCCTTTTAAACACTAATTACTCGCATATTCTTCAGACATCATAATACAACCAACACAGTGTCTCAAAAATATCATAAAGGTCTACAGTGATTAATTGTATTCTAATCCAAATTAAAACAAATTCATTACACTAGAAAAATATTTTTCAGAGTGTATTAAACACTTTATATCAAATATCTTACAACAACTCCGCATACAAAATTTCCTTATCAAAATATATTCCTAGTTTGTCAATAATTAAACTTGAGGAAATCGCTTACATGTCTTTATTAATTTTGTTAATATTTATGATATATTCAACTTTGCTGAGGAGCTTATCTTAGTTTATAACAGCCTTACTTAAATTTTCTATATAAATTTCCAAGTCTCATTACAGTTGTATATTCAAATTTTCTGATTCTTTTTTATTAAATGTTAATTTCACTTAATCGAATCCTGGTCCATAATTTATTTTAGTTTGTTTAATATATACAAGAACATTTTAAGAATTCGTTTTCACAAACAATTATTACGTTTGTAGATTCTTTGGTTAACTCTTTTAACTTATGTTATAAGTTCCGCTGTGTCCTGAAAAAAATTACTAGATATTCAAGAAATGACAATAATACTCGCTTGATCCCAGAAGATCTGAATTCCGTTTTATTTATTAATAGCCTCCTATCTCCTCCTATAATAGCTTTTGTTACCGATATACAGGCATAAGCAGTTATAAATTCCTAATCCTTAAAATGGATTGTTTAACTTATTTTCCTGTAACTTCGGTCTGTTGTTTATTCCTCCCTTTAGGAACAATTTAAAAACTTTACTGAGGCTTCATAATTTCGTCTATAAAAACATTGCAATAACTTGAAAATCGTTTTCATAATTTCAATGAATAAACATTTCTAACTAATTTTTTAACTATTGGGATTGGGGTTGTGTTGAAAACTATAACTAAAAACATTTCTACAAAGGTAAAAATTATTCTATTATTCCATCTTTATGTGAGAGTGTATATAACCCATATTTTTCTACACTAGAGCTCTTCATATTAGTTTGAAAAAATCTTTCCTTTGGCCTTTGGAAGCATCTTTTAGGGCATCTACCAATCATTCGCCTACCCTTCAGGGGTCCTCTAGGCATCTGGAAGCTCTTTAGCCTTTAAAATATTTCTGGTTTCCTGGCAGACCTTGGCCTCTGGGTCCTCTCAGCCCCTCTGGTGAACTCTCATATCCTGAAGAAACCCCCGTTATATTGTCCGATAAAGCGTTAAATTATGTGGCAAGATTACCTCAAGAAACGATCTCATATTATTTGACGTTTAAATTTTACGTGAAACATTTTCTCCATAGTGCACTTCTATGATGATGCAGGTCCGACAATGGCAATTTGGTTGATCGTATTGACTCAGTAGGCTGACACATAGTTTCAAATCCTCACTGTTTAATAACTGACCAGAGGATATCCTATAGATTTTGGTAGGTATGCATGCAACATTCATTGAAGCTTCTTATGCGGCACGTGTGTGTGTCTCACTTTGATCATATAGAGACGAACAGTCACTCCAGTAAATTGTTTAAAAGTTTATCCAATTATCTGACATACCTTAAAGTAGTAAAATCCCAACTCCCTTGTCGTCATAGTGTGCTTGAAGAACCGTCCTAGGTCAACATTAAAACCTACATCTCAACCACAAAAAGCGTCTTTAATAGAGTGCGTGAAAACAATTGTTTTGTATATTCCCATAAAGTATTAAAATTTTAAAGAAACTACTACTACATTGTAACACTGTCTCCCATAAACATTTAACTACCAAAAATGTAGCTTTTGTGTAGGATATACCTCAAAGATTATTACAATCTGGCTCTTAATGGGCTCATTGTAATAAGACAGCTAATATTAAAGAAAGTTTATTACAAAAACTATATCAGTAACGCAGTATTAAATTGGTTCATAATCTTCAAAGAATAACGTTTTGAATCTAAGAAATATTACATTGAACATTTTCTTTCTTTTGTTTGAAAGAGGCACTGGGGATACGGCGCTATTCATGGTACTCTTGACCTTAAATCCCGCCTCCAGCAAACGTAGTCTACATCGCCTCTTTTCTGACCATGCATTACCCTCTCTGAACGCCTGCTACCATACTTGGGCTTCCTGTCCAAACCACATAGACCTAGTCCACCTAACTTTGCAGAGGCTCCTCATTGGGTATCCACGAACGGACCTTAAGGGCAACATCAGCTCCTTCTCCCTGGACCCGTAGTCACTACTGGGTTCGATCGTGGAACGATGAGGGTCACAGCTAATTTTGGCTGAGCGTCAGTGGAAACTTCCGTTACTCGAGGGCTGGAAAAATGTCAATATTCTGTCTGGTATATATCTATCCGTCCACGATATCTCAAAAAACTAACTAATTATAAGACTGGAAATTTTTTTTTTGTAATGGTAACAAAAAATCTACCAATAGGCAATACTGAGTTCGATTGATGGTGTATGTCAATATCCTAAGATTTAAGCTGAGCCCCTCGTGCAAATATAATTTTACATTGTGTCTTACATGATAGCAACAAAAGAAAGTAGAAGAATAAATCTAAACCAACTAAATAACCCGACATAATTTAACTATTCGATGGCCTTATTAAATGAATTTATGATTACGCCCTGTATAAATTTATAGGGTTTATTTTGCTCTGGATTAAAAATGTATTTATTTCTTTATAAATTTGAGTGTCTGTTTTTACGTCAGCTAGTCAAACCGAGAGCGATGTTATTTCCAAAGGTGAGGTAGAATTGAACTGAATATAATTGATTTGAATTGACAGTCTATGAAAGCCTAAGTTGTAAACAAATGGGGTCCTAACCAACATTGAGATTTCTACATGTTACCTTTCATTCATATAGTTTTAAGTTTCTATGTAAACGTCGCGCTGACGAAATCTCATTTAAAGCGCTCTCTTGCGTTGTAGTACTTTTTTCCTACCTTACTCGAAACTCTAATTATGTCAAACACTGTTTATGTAACCAACTAAACCTAACCTAACCTTAACCTAATAAAACAAATATGTAAACATGTGATCATTTGGTAAGAAAGAAAAAAAAAAGAAAGAAAGAAACACTTATTTTATTGAGCCGAAATTAGGGACCATGATGGTCCTTTCTTACATTTAAACCTCTTAAAAAATTAATCTTTAAGTAATGCAAATTTAAGAGGCTAATTAACTATAACTAGCCCTAAAAGGCGACAAGCAACTATCCGCGATAAACCGTTTATGTGAAGACTTTAAGTTTTGCGTGAAAATTTCATTTTCCTAAGTACACAAGAAATAAGTATCTATGATGGGTGCAGTCCAACCATGAAAAATTGGGCTGCAACGCCAATAAAATCGTTAACAACCAGTAGGATACAATATTCTGGTATTCCGTCTGCCAGGAGATATTTATACATTTATTATCTGTATAATTGTATGTATTTGTATATGTCCTATCTGTCCGCAGGGCATCGCCGATAATAAAATGAAGCTATAGACTTTTTTAACATGCAAGCCTGATTGAAAGGAAGAGGGTGGGGAAGAGGTACGAAGCCTGTTAAGCCGACACCGTGTTGTGGCGTACTTGTTCCATGTGTTTAAAGAAGCGATGGAGAATCGATTCTGGATGTACTTAAATGTTAAATTAATACTTTTACAGGAAATTTTTTAGAAGAACAATATTTGATTTTAACTCCATTTCAACACAGATTTTAATGTATCTAATAACCTTCTTCCACGAGTTCCCAGACGAACATGAGGTGAGGTGAGATGATTTGGCTTTTCTATATATCGGCTGCAACAGAATATTTCCTGGGCCAATTCAGTCCTTCCGCTTTTGTTCGGCTCAGCTGAGATACAATCTTGGAATGACCCGATTGTACAAGAGGAGAAAGAGTACAAAAGTGACAAGATATTCCGACTACACGTTACGAGGTCAAGCGACTTGAATAGAACCGAAAAAACCGACAAAAGAAAATTGACTTGTATACCGATTAAAATATGTATCATTCATTACTAGGCCTATATCTTTTGTATAATACACATTTCAAAATATAGGATAATATGCTATTTTTGAGACTTTTTAATTGCGATTGAAATCACCGTTATTCCTATATTGTTTGTATACACACCTACACACTCTTATAGGTGGAGTATATCGGAAATGAATTTCTTGTGTTCATGTGGAAGTGAATGAATGACAATCATCAATGTTGTTTTAAATACTGCGCTTCTCAGAGAGCGCCATTGAATTAGCTCACCCTTGTAAAACTATGTTAACTAAGAAGGCACATCCATTTTACATGGAGTTAACGAACTGCAACCAGATCTTGGATGTGTTATTTCAAACCACTGAACTTTCTCGGTGTAGTATTCTTTCCTTGCTCAGGCAAAAATCCGATGTGGATACCTGTTTACACGCCCAGTGTCACCAGGCAATTATATAGGACTTTTCTTCAAAATTCAGCCTCAGACATTCCAGGGAAAATTTATACATTTATTATCTGTTTAATTGTTTTGTATTGTTAAAATGTCTATTTTGTCCGCAGGGCATCGCGAGAATAAAAAGAGCTATAGATTTTTTTTCATGCAGGGCCCGATCGAAGCCTGTTAAGCGAAACGTGTTGTGGGCGTACTTGTTCATGTGTTAAGAAGCGATGGAGAATCATTTTGGATGACTTAAATTTTTAAATTAATACTTTTACAGGAAATTTTTTAAAAAACAAAATTTGGTTTTACTCATTTTAACACAGATTTTATGTTTCAATAACCTTCTTTACCCATTTTCCCGGGCGAAAAAGAG
>NW_025780796.1:0-41018 GCF_021130785.1 Homalodisca vitripennis
CTTTGTTTCTATATAGATAATAGCGAGTTCGACGCATGCCACTATACACGATTTGGCCGAGAGTCTAACAATAATTATAACAATAATAAACTTTATTGCTATTTGACAATATGAATATTGTGTTACAAGCGTCATTTGTTGTAACACCTACAACTAACACATTCTCGCTTACATTCAAACGTACATAAGTGATTCATTCATTCTCTCATTCAGTACTATTAAGACCGTCAGAATCCGCACAGAAACTAGATATTAATTATCCCAGCGGCATGTCAGGAACTCATCGACAGAGTGAAATGCATCTGACGCCAAAAAGTGTTTGCACTGAGCTTTGTCATGATTAAAATTATGAATGCGTTTTTAACTTTTCAGGGAGCCCGTTAATTAATTTCACGCCAATTTGTTTGGAAGTGTTTGCAACAGTAACAGCTCTGTGTTGCTGAAGACGAAGATATCCCTGCCTCTAGTCCCTTAATTGGGTTTCCCCAAAACAACATTATTTCATATTAGTTTACCAGTTGACAGGCCTACCACATACATTGTTCCCTTGTATGGTTAAAGAGAATGTAGATGTGTTTTGAGTACTTTTTATAAATTTTTTATATTTTCGTCTAAATACAAGGATTCACCGCAGTTGGATGCAAAACTTAACTTTCTAATCTATAGCTCATTTCATTCTCAATATATCCTTGCCGAAGGATATGCAGGTGGGAAATTACAAATAAAATAAATTATTACGAATTTTTTACTCAGGCAGACAAAAGAGAAATGTGGTAGCTTACTAAAATATAACATTCAATGACGCTCATCCAAACTTCGTGGATAAACGTGCACCATCACCGACATTATTTCTTGTCTTTGTAGAAAAAAATTCTCATGAAAAATCTGCGGATGATATTGATGTTGGAAAAATTTCTGGAACAGTTAGGTTACATGAGTTACCTACACGTCATATGTTAAACTGTGATATGATTGTCCTCAGTTTGTGTACAAGTCTAGTTGTTTCGACAGTTTTCTCGTTGATTGTAAGGTGTATCATAAGATAAATGTAAAAATCATATGGAATTACATACCAAATTATGGAAACTATGTTCTTTACATAGAAATGAAGCGTCACGCAAAATGTCAAGTCTGTTCGCTCTCGGATGACCATAGATAAACATAATGAAGAGAAATCCTCTAGCTCCTCTGAGTGAAAGGCGTCGCTAACGCTCAGCCAAATATTAAGTTGAGATACTTGGATTCTCGATACTGCTTAACATCATTTACACTCTGAGTTTTATATTTTTATAATTGATGTATTGATTTGGTAATTTTAAACCGTCCTTAGAATCTGGTCGAACACTGCCTATTACTAAATAGCTGTCATTGAATTTAAAATTTAAATTGTTTTTATTCACTATTTCACTACTAATAGAAAACATGTTTTGCCCACTATGTACTTCTCTTGACAGGAACAGTATTTTAATTGAACTGATACATTTAAAGCCACATACCCCTAAACCTCCCTTGGACTTTGGTTGTGTTTGTACAATCACCAAAGTTGCCTACACCAAAGTTGCCTACTACTTCACTACTATAGAAACATGTTTTGCCCACTATGTACTTCTCTTGAAAGGAACAGTATTTTAATTGAACTGATACATTTCATTTAAAGCCACATACCCCTAAACCTCCCTTGGACTTTTGGTTGTGTTTGTACAATCACCAAAGTTGCCTACTACTTCACTACTATAGAAACATGTTTTGCCCACTATGTACTTCTCTTGAAAGGAACAGTATTTTAATTGAACTGATACATTTAAAGCCACTTGCCCCTAAACCTCCTTGGACTTTGGTTGTGTTTTCAATCACCAAAGTTGCCTAGTACCAGGGTACAGACTCCGATACATAGTATTGTACATTCGGCTGATCACGACGACATACAGACAGAACGAAACTTTTCCAAACAGCCTGCGAGATTGGAAGTTTACTGAAGAAATTAAAATTCACAAAGTTATCGTAACCATAAATCGTTCCACATCAAAAATCTAATTAAATTAAATTATGCACCACGTGTACACATAGCTTAAAGTTAGGTAAAGAAACTTTTCGACTGATATTCATCGAGCCTTAATGAACTGTTCATCGCGGCAACTCATCTGCATACAATACGGTAAGAATTTTGCTTAAAGTTGCGTCATTTGAAGCGGTTTCTTGGAAAGTTTGAGCGAGACGCTAAAATCCAATGGCAAAGAGTGACAAAATCTTCAAACTTCAATTTTTAAGTATTTACGCCACTTTTCACGAGTAATATTGTTGAAAAGCCTCTTTTGATCAACTTTTTCTAACACTGTTCTTTTTAGTTGGCAATACATTTATAATTTAGTTTATGTTTTTAATTTAAATATTTAGTTAATCAATATATTTATCTGTTAAAGTGGTCTATAACATCTAAATTACAATAAAACTGAAAAGTTAACACAATTTTTATTACAATGCCTTTGCAGTAATAAGAATTACTGTAAAGAACCTGTTTTAGACCTGCATTAAATAATATACCTGTATAGATTAAAGTTCTAAATATTTTCGTTAATCGACCCATTGTAAATATGTACAACTACTTAAAGAGTTGGCGTTATTTAACCATTATATTTTATAAGGAAAAGTGTAGCATCATCTTCTAGTTAAAAAAATTTAAATCTTGCCACAAAAAGTTATCTTCAATCAAAAAATTTCCAAAAAACCCAGAAGGGTTTGTTTACACATCCACATCTAAAAGAATTTGGGTGCTGTCTATAATTGTTACCCATAAAAAATTGTCATGGGGAAATATTTTTAAACAGGGTGAAGAACCGAAGCGGAGGTTTAAACTTAAATGCCATAGTTGTATTGTAATGCAAATAAAATTGGCGTATCTATTCGTCGCATCTCTAAAATTGATGCAACTTAAACATTTATTTACTAATGACAGGAGTGAACTTATCGTCTTTTTCACTCAGGATAGCAGGTGATGAGTTTATGCCTCTGCTAGAGTCGGCTCACTCTAATCTAGTTGCTGTTACAATCCGCTTGGAGCGCTGTGGAAGGCGACACTAGCGCTGTCATTCGGCACGACACATCGTTAATTATTAACAAAGATGCCGGTTGTTTTTCTTCAAACTTGCGATTATCACGATAGGAACCAAAAATGCGCACGTTGCAGCCGTGGCGCAACCTACCGATGGACCTCAAAGTTAACTGAACTCATCTCCGGACCTCAGCATACCTCGTCCAAATGAATGGAATATATCCAAATAAAATAGAGTATATTACTTAGTGGTACAACAAAAATATATTCTTGAAAAACTGTAGTCGTGTACTAAATTAAATAATATATTAGGCATATTTAGTACACAATGAATGTTATATGAAAATTTACAGTTTTATTTGCTATACAACGATAAACACAAAAGCATTTCGAATATAAAGACGATATATGAAAATTCCCTTATGTATATTTTTTACACAAGAAGTGTTCTTGGGATTATAGTATTTTAATTCCTAATAGTTAGACATACGACGGTAAACACAAAAACGTGCACAAAATGTTTCGACTATAAAGACGATATTATAAGAAAATTTCTGCGGAAAATTTAACAAATGTAATGTAAATCCTAGTTACTATAAAGAGTTGTCTAATACCGCATATTTATTAATTATTAAATATTTGCTAAATACAGTCAACATAAGTTAAGTAAATACGATCTAAAATGTAACGTAATTAATTTAATTCCAAAAAACAAAATTAGTCCCTGTGCTACCACAAGCAGCCCTGCACCAGCTTCTCTCTAACTGTATGTACCGTTTTAACACACGCCCTAAGGCTGTAATTAGAGAGACGTGAGGTTCCGCCGTTCCACTGTTCCACTGTTCCATCGTTCCCTCACTTTTCAATACGCCTTTTTCGTTTCCTCTCTTTTCTTAATATTAGGTCTAGTTTTCATGAGGGAAAATTTACATTAGAAAACATTTTAAACCAGAGACATAGATTTAATTAAGCAACATATCGCAAGCCATCTACAAATAAAAAAAAAAAAAAACTAAATAAAATAAAATAAAATAAAATACAATACAATACAATAGAAATACAATAGTAAATAACAAAAGAGTTCGGTAATGTACAAGATCAACCAGATGTTGTTATCTCAAAATTTTAATTTACCCAAAGGAAACATGTAACATATAATTACAAAATAACACTTAGTTATTACTTTACAATACCTTTGCCTGAATTTGGATCTAAAAATGTTCTTCTTTAATCGTTACTGTTTTATTTATAATCGTAAAATTACAACATATTTTCTAACAGTTCCATACTAGGTTATAAGGATGAGGTGTCTCATAGAAATGAAAACTTGATTTACTTTTTTCTCAGAGTCAGTGTCAGTAACAAACACCTATTTCACTTATTTTAAAAACTCAGCATTAATTATTGATATTATTCGCATGAATAAGAAACCTATCTAAGTTAAATATATCCATCCTGGCGTTTTACAACATTTCTATTTTTATCGTAATCGTAATTTTCTAATATATTTTCATTACCTAAAATGGCTTGTGTATTCAATACATGTATAAAAATACATGTATTGACAGATAATTATTTTAATTAACTATTTTCAGATAAAATCTCAAATTATTTGCTTGGCGTATAAAAGTGTTCAAGTCCAAATGTATTGGTGTATGAGATTTTAGTGCAAAGACATTGGCGTATGAGAGTTTTGTAGTCTAAATATAGTTAGCGTATGAGAGTTTTTGAGTCTAAAGATATTGGTTTATGAGAGTTTGTTACTCCAAAGATATTGATGTATGATATTTTTTATTGCAAAGATATAAATTAATTACGTTTTATAGTATGTTGCATTACTGTTACACATTATCATATGAAAGTTCTTTGATAGAATAGTGTTACATGCACATCATGCTTAGAGCGTGAGGAATTCCATCAGAATGCTAGATCCACTGCACTACCGCAGTTACCTGAATTTCTTAAATTATATTATACTTAATTCTCTAGGATATTTTTGTTCCTAGTTATTTTATTTTGTTATCTTTTCGAAATATTCCATAGACTGGATACATCTTGCCTTTCTATAGCTAAACTTCATTGCGCATAGCATCATGGATTAAAACATAAAAATGGTAAAGAAACTAATGAAACAATTAACAACTACGTTCATTATTATAAGTAAATTACTACGACGTATTCATTGTCAAGTTGTTGTCGAAGATCTTCAACTAAGTTGACCTTTGAGAGTTAATAAGATAAATTACTCTTTAATATTGGACACATAGGTTAGCAAACGTACATGAGCAATGCTATTAAAGTAATGAAAACTGTTGATTACTAGAAATAGCAACGTTACTCGCAGAAGCTAACCGGTTTTACTATATAACATTATTACAATCTGTGAATAGGATACTAGGCATATTACTAATGGGTTTCAGATTGAGTAAGTAATATTCATGAGACGACAATGGAAGCCTAGAGGATAGCAATCAATGAGCTGCCAAGCTATCAATGGCATACTATTAACTGCTGATTATACTTACTGAATACAGCATACAGTAGTAGCTTCTACTGCATTTAAATAAGAATGCTTTTGGATTAAATAATATTTAATGAACTAATAATTTGATGTTATTAAAATTACATTACGATGAATGTATGAAGTATTCAAAGTTATTCGTTTTGGTTTTTAAACTTTCCAAGAAAACACAAAATATATTTGTATGTATCCTATAATAATCTCGTTCCTAAGCGATATAGCTGGATGAGTTACATTATTGAATAACATTGTTCTTTGTCACGTATATCTAAAAAATTTTCTCCTTTTAATTTTATAATTTTAAATACTATTAATATGTATATTTCATGATTATAAATATAAAATAAAAATAGTTTTTTAAATTTAAGTAAAGAATCTGTTTAAAAATTCTTCTTTATTTTTAGTTACAAGGTTAATCCTGAGTCCCTTGTCTTATTTTATTTAATTTCGTAGAAATCAGAACTTTTTACTTCATAGAACAGAATATTAATTGGAATAGGGATATTTCGTATTTTTAGATTACGATTTATATACAAAGAAGAATAAATCTATAAACATAAATTATTGAAACCAAAACCTAACCTGTCATTAAAAAATAGTAATAAAGAATTCTTTTATAGTAAAAAGAATTCTTTTTTTCTCTTTGTTTCAGAAAAAGACAAAGAAAGTTGGACGTCTTTTCATGTTTATTCTTTCATATACCTAACTAGACATACTTTAATTTATTGTTGGTTTTAAAACATCCTTTATTGATGATATTACCATCCAAAGGTAGTTTATGTTTTTAGATCCAAACGAAATAAATTCCTTTGAAGTTTTGTGTTTCTACATCTCAGCGTGTGCATTCCAGGAGTTCCATTAAAACGTTTTTAAAATCGTCTTGTTAACTATTTAAAAAATGAAACAACTCGTATTTAGCCGTATTCTCCCAATTTCTTACTACTTTCAAAGTCAATACTAAAAAAATTTTGTACATAAAACATTTATAGTGCAAAATCCTAATAACATTACAGTAAAATATTTTGCACAAAGTACTCTGCAATAAAAGTTTACTAGAATTGTATTAATTGGACTCAATATTTTTACGCGGTACATTTTTATTTCAAACATTGATTTAAAATTTTGTATTTAAACTCTACAGGCTATTTTGAAAAGATATTTTCATGCATACATAGTAAAGCAATCCCACTGTTTTCAGTTTATAAAATTGTTTTCTTTAGATTCATAGCCCATTTAGAAACTTTTTTGATATAATGTAGCATAAAAAAGATTTTATAACACTCTACGAGAAAGATTAAATAAGGGAATTGAGATTATTTTGTCATCAGACCTAATAAAAAGGAAAAAGCGAATATGGGAAAGTTTAAGGTGTGCACATGATACATAGTTTCAAGGAGTGACACGATATATCATTTTTATAATTTCTTACTTAAGGAAGTTGTAATTTGTTAATTCTATATATGGCAATACAATAACAAGTTTTTAAATATTTATTTTCATGTAGTTATTTTGTTATACATAAAAATTGGGGTATTCCATTTATTTAGACAAAACATCGTAAAGAGCCATAAATTTAACATATTAATATATTTTTCAAATCCAAATTCGATTGCACAACCAGGTAACGATGTATGTGCTAAAGAATGTTTTAGGCAACTTTGACAATAAAAGGGTTTTGCCACTATTTGTAATTGTAGAGTATTCTGTAAGGCATCAGCATCAAACGATTATTAAATATTTAAAAACGAGTCGCTTTAAAGTACTATTAAAGTTTACAAGATGGTGTTGCTTGTATGTATTTAACGTGCATTCAGCTTTATATGATAAAAGAAATCAAGTCTTATTATGGAGATTGTTTACAAGAATATAGCATTATGTAAAACTTTCTAAATTACAAAGTATACATTACTGTACCTACAGTATGATGTTTTTTACACCATATATTTTAATATACACGTAGTAGTCGCATTCTTTATTATACTAGAATTTACCCGCGGTGTCGCGCGCAATTAGAACACAAGGATATCGTAGAAACATTGTTTTAGTGCCATTCCAAACAGTTCTGAGATAAGTGACAGTCACTGAAATATATTCCAATTCTTTTATGAAATTTATATTTAAACTTATACATGAACTCTAAGAGTAACACTGCTTTTTTATAAGATACTTTCAAATTTATCTCCAAGATTTTGTGATAATTTATTGAATAGTCCCAACGATTTCAGTAAAACAAATATTTCAGGAGAAATCGTAAGTTTAAAAAGAGTTTATTCTAAGTGCATAAAATTTCAGTTAACATTCTTATAACGGAAACAGGATTTTCCGATCATTTTCCATCGTTCAGTGATACGAAAAATCAGTAGCACTACGTTTCGAGATCTGAAATCTGATCTCTTCTTCAGGTAAATAACTTACCTAACACAAAATTTCAAACGAGGTTAAACTATACAAAACATAACAGGGCGTTGTGACACGCATAAGTCAGAAATCACAACCACCATGTTGTGTATCAACTTCACTAAATCTAAAACATGCACTTGAAAAAAAAAACAAAACACAACAATAATTATTCTAACTGAACTAGAGAATACAGGTCACGAAAGGTCTCTCTTCGCTGACCAACCATCTACGACCGACTTATGAGTGTCTCAATATACTGGTATGAGTTGATTGTTTTAACCTACTTTGTAATTAGGTACTTATTTACCTGAAGAATAGATCAGATTGGAGATCTCGAAACGTAGTGTTACTGATTTTTTGTATCACTAAACGATGGAAAATGTCCGAAAAATCCTGTTTCCTTCACAAGTCTTCCATCGTCAAAAACAAATTTCAAATAAAGAATTCTTATGATGTAATAAATAAAGGCATTTTGCTGTAGTTGATTAAAAACCCTATAAAACAACCCTAGACAACGAAAAGCTTCTGCACGTAACATGAAGTATGTTAAGTGTAACTGACTTTTACAGATGAATAACAAAACACGTTTAATATCCTGTTGCACTAAAAACTGTTTAAATTTGTTGTTATATCTAAAGGCAATTGCATAAATTTAACGGATAATGGAATTTCCCAGGACGGTAAGGCGTAGTCTGGAGGGATTAACAGTACAGTCGGTCTAGTAGTTCTTACCTGATTGCGTAATAGACACACAAACACTCCGATAAACACCATTAGATTGTTATATAACAGCATAGATAAAATTATAAAAAACACTTTTAAAAACTAAAATTTATAAAAGTTGCTGACCTGAAAAAATATACCTCAACAAGTATCTCATTTTGTAGAGCACAGGGAAAACATATTTTCCTGTACGTCAAGATTGCCCTATCTTATACAAAGATGTTACTTCCACGCTCCACCGCCCACTTTGAATCTCTCCTCTGCCTTAACAACCTGTTAGCCAAACTTGGGAACTCTACCATTCTAGAATTTAATAAGTATCCCTCAAAAATTTATGAGATCTGTCGGTTTGTATTTCGACCACAAGGAAAACTGTTTTAAAATTTATTTAAAAACTGGAACATAAACATTATTTTTATTTACTTATTTATCTTTTGGCGTTATATTGACGATTTAGTAACATTAATATTGTGAACACCCAAAGTAAACTTTGAACAGATTTCTTGTAACGGATTGTTGGTCATTTTCCATAATTTAACTCTAGACACTTAGGTAATTGTCTGAATGTTTATTTTATCTATAAAACTCATTCTGTTATCGAATTATCTCCATATATTTATTAGTTTTCGGATAAGCTTAACCTTACGTCTTTAAGTCTTTTACTCGTGAAGAAGAAGACGGACTCCAATCCTCGAAACGTTGTGGATTCTAGTACATTTTTGTAATAATAATGTTAGCTTCTATCGTAATATTTTATCCTTCCAAATCAATAATATGCTTCAGAAAGGAAAAATTCCCGTCTCTGTTGTGAAGAGATACTTCTGCCAGAGATAATGCAAAATAACCCCTTCCTTACTTAACAATTTTTCAGCATCTTATTAATGGAAGAACTATGCCTACCGTATGTAACTGGATTAAATTTAAGTAAATAGTCGCGTGAACTGTGGTGAACAATTTACAACTAAATAGGGTGAGTAGAGACTGTGAGATATTCAGTTTATATTTCCTGTCATGGCGTGGGAGGTTTGTACTCTGTAGACCTCAACTGATAGTAGGAGGTGTCCCCATTTCTCATCCTCTGAGCACTCTAGCGCAATGCCAGAACAATCATCTCTAATGTTTAACAATCAAAATGATTGAAGTGGGCAAATAAATTGTTCCCTTTTAATGTTGCCCCATCAGAGGTATTGTTTTAGATAATGTACCAATATCAAAATATGGTGCCCACAACATCGTTTTATCTATACAATTCCATCATATGCTAAATGTTTCATTTTTAACCGAATCAATCTATTTTGAAAAAAATGTAAACGTTGTTCATGTTCATTAAAATTTGCAAAATTTTCGTACTGTTTATTAAAATCATTCTATTGCTCTTTTTTATTCATTTTCATATTATATGATGTTAACGTTTAAATTTTTGTAAAATCCAGCTTTCCCTACTTATTTCAAAGCTCACATGTTTATTAAAATTTAATTAAATTTATGTTTTTTTTAACACAATTACAATATCAGACCGCCAGGTTTTCGTGCCTGATCCAGTCAGCTGGTAATACATATGCTCTCCTATGGAAAGAGGTAATCATGTGTTTATGCATTAATTAAAATACAGCTATATACCAGTACATTTTGCTTCCTCGAGTTTTATGGAAATTCAAAAATATTTCTATGTACTTCCATATAAGGAATTTTAGCCATTTATTGTTTTTAGCAGATATTGAAAATATTGCTTGTAAATGAATATATTTCTTTAAAGATCCTCCATAACTAATACTATCGTCCTCGAATGAATACTATAATTTAGTCATATTAATATTATGATAAGTGTTATTCTTTTTCGGAACTATTCGGATTGTAAAACAATATAATAAATTTATTGTAGCAATAGCACGTTGTCATTTTTCAAATAAGATGACATGAATTCAATTGTGTTAACGTAGAGAATATAGAGTTAAAATAAAAAAGAGAGTAAATGTTAGTTTAATATACAAAGAAGTTAATCTTCAAACTTGACTATCCCAGAAAGTATGTAGATAATATGATAAAGTTGATTCAAAAAGACAATAATCAGCTCATTTAAAACAGCCTTCAAGACAAACCAATTTTATTAACAGGATCGGAGTAAAATTTATTTAAGTTTTACTAGGTATCAGAAGTCTAAAATTGTAAGAGGATATGAATTATATATCGATAGTGGCCATTATTGAAAATATACAGTTATGGAAATTTCCAAAATAAAATTTCATTTATAATTATCAAAATCAGCCAAATGTAACTTTAAATTAAATGAAAACATGGCGAAAAGAAAAGAAAATTTAGTATTCACTTAAATTAAAAAGTTATTTTTGTTATTTGTATTTTAAATAATTGCATTGCAATGACGTTTTCTTAATTTGGTTTCGGGAACGTTTGATCAACACATTGAATTGAGTAAATTTGTTCCATACATCGAACCATCGGCAAATTGATTATTCACTATCACTACGACCACATCGGATTTTTTACTATAAGGATATTAGATTGTTTTAAACAAACATGTTCTAAATCCATGTTATTATGTGCAAATACCCACAAACAACTGAAATGTTTAGTCATTTGCATTTTAGTCTAGTCCTTATCATTTGAATCTTCCTTCAATCACTCCTATTCAGTTAATGATGAGGCGGCGTTAGAAGGGAACAATTTATTGCTCGCCTCCATCATTTTGATTGTTGTACATTAGAGATGATTGTTCTGGTGTTTGGGCATTACGATAGAGTGCACAGAGGCTGAGAAATGGCTACACCTCCGATTATCATTTGGGATCTATTGTCTACAATTCGGTTGTCATGAGTCGAAATACTACATGATGTATCGCACAGTACTCACTTACTATAATCGGTTGTAATTATGTTTAATGACTTTATTTAAGTTACATTCAAAACACAATAAATTATTCACTCTCTTAAGTTAAGAACCGCAAAATACGTTGTACTTTGCTTCAGGTTTCCCTAATTTATAGGACATGCAGTGGGCGTAATATTGTAATAACAGTCACATGAAAGTGTGGAGAGGATGGAACTTGTGAAATAACAGTTTTATAACTTCTCCTGTCCAAAAAGACAAACTTTCCGTGAGTGTTTTAGTTTCAATTTTAAATGGACCCAACGTTATCTCTACATACAAGGTGTTACGTGCTCTCCGGTAATACTTTGAGAATTTCCTCTTCGGGCCAATACAAACAATATATTTAATACAACCAAGGGTCATAAAGGCTACTAAATTTATCCTGTATCTGTCTGTATTTGTTTTAAATATTGTTTTTTTTACTTCAGAAATCGGTAAAGATAAAAAATTCAAACTAAGCATAAGCATTGTTCTTTCAGTCTCAAATAAAGGGAACAGTTATTGATAATTATACATAATGTAGCTATGATAGGAAGGATTTATCCAATTTTAATGTTGAATTTAGCTTCAGTTCACCTCTCTGTTATTGCAGCGTCATGTATCTGACGCTATCTCAGACTTAACTGGAATCTAGAGTCACGTCCGTCGAAGAGATCCAATTAATGCCGGTGATGAAGAAGCTCAAGACGAACCTTTGCATCGTTTCAACATTAGAGTCTCCTAAAGGTGTCACCAATTCTATTTGAATGTCTTCAGACGAACATAACCAGATTCCAGGAGTCAAGTCTGAGACAGCGTCAAGTTCCAGACGTTACAATAAAAGAAAGGTGAACTGCAGTTGACAACAGTTAAGCTCCAATTAACCTTCCTCAGTGCAGCATCTGGAATATGACGCTGATACAAACTTTTATTGTTGATTATTAATATTTATGCAAAACAATGTTGTGCACCTGATGAGACAATGAGAATACCTCTTCACTTATGTTACACTATATTTTGTGGTTTAGGTGTTATGTTATTATGTTATATTACCATATTACGTTTCAATATGTTAGGCGATTGACATTTTTAAACATACTATCGTAATAAGTAAGAAGATTATAAAAGTATATATATTTTTTGTAATTATAAGTTTTCAAGAAGTAGGTAATTTTAAATTCCAAACATTTCGATATCTTCGTTTTTGAAAACACAATATGGACGTAAGCTTTTTCACTTTTGCACTGATCAGTAAGTAACGACGTAAAAATGCATTTAGACATATATATATATATATATATATATATATATATATATATATATATATATATATCTCATTTATTTGTAGACATATATTTGTATATTTCATTTACATGAAGTAAAATGATTTTAAAATGGATCATGGTATTGTAATATCTTCCAGGGTTAATAATTTATTTCCTGAAGTGTTTCATATGCCATGTAAAAATACTATTCCTGTGAAGTACCTGTTATTCAGAACGAAATCGCGTATATGTCGCTGTTAATTCTTAGTTATTTATAGTTTTTATTCATAAATTGGTATAAATTAACCCTTATATGACCAGCACTCAGGAAGTATGTTTAAAATTTATGCTCAGTTAGAGCTACAATATCAGGTAGATGTGGAAGGTGATGTTGGTAATAGCTATTAAATAATTACTAAACATTTAGTTTATCTTTTTGTTTTATAATCAAATTTAAATACTGTTTTCCTTGAAGGCGAAACTCAAACTGACAGAATAAATAGAGCAAGAGAGTTCCCAAGTGCGGTTCACAGGTAGTAAAGACAGTTGAGAGGTTCAAAGTGGGCGGTGGAGCGTGGAAGTAACAACTTTGTATAACATTCTTTCCTTGCTTGCGTTCTGGAAGGTTAGATACGATATCTTCCAGGCTTCCAACAACTAATATGAGACAGCTGTTCGTTAAAAGTGATTTAATAATGAATAATACTACTCTATGCATAGTTAAATGTAAACTATTATTTTATTACGTACAACGATATATAATTATGGTAAGATATTAAATACTGATAATGTACATTTTATAAAATATTAACTACTACGTAACTTTTCCATCTTTGTAACAATATAATGATCAATCAGAACATACAGTAACACATACAACACAGGAGAAGTTCTACACTTAAAGTAGCTGTGGTGAGAAGATTGATTCTATGTGAACATTGAGTTAAGCTCCAATTCACCTTCCTCAGTGTAGCGTGTGGAGTATGACGCTGTTACTAACTTTTATTTTAATTACTAATATTTATGCAAAACAATATTTTGCACCTCATGATACTATAACAATACCCCTTCACATATATTACATTATTTCTTATGTAATATACCATATAGCGAGTTTATTTTGAACTTCTTCGTGTCCGAAATTTTTGGATCTTTCAGAGGAGCATGACTCCAAATTTCAGGAGTCAAGTCTGTTATAGTGTCAGATTCCAGACGGTGCACTAAAAGGAAGTTGATTTGGATCTTAACTCAACAGTCACAGGAGAAATTATTTTGTAAATTCATAATAACACAATTCTTTTGAAAAAACTTTGTGTTTACTTTAATTTGTGAGATAGTAATTACTGACTAAATACATATAGCCACGTTTTTTTAATTACTGTATATATTGTTTCCTATTAACTCTTTAATAGAAGGGCTTCGTATAAATTATACAATACAATCGTCACTGGTAAACCACCGGTTGCTTTATACACGTCTGCTTTACTGAATTCAAACAATCGGCACAATTCCATACAATTGATGACCAATTTTATCCTGTTCTGATTAAAAAACGTCAGTAATAATAGTGTTATTATTATTATTATTAAAACTATTAATCTAGTCTTTACAACAATACATCTAGTCACAGCGCTATTAAATCCAGTACTCTAGATTTTTGAAGTAAAACATTTATGATTGTTACATATTTAATTTTGGTGTAGTACACGCAGTTGAGAACATTGCAAAATCAAACAGAAAATGGTGAAACCAATATTTTAAACCTATTTCTGCATTTAATGTAAAGAAACAATAAATGCACATTATACAATACCGAAGTTTGAATTCGAGTAAGATACAGATTTTATGAAACTGCATAAAACCTGTATATAAGTTTATGGTGTCTTTAAATATTAAGTTATTTCTCATTTTTGTTGTTGTTTTCTTCTTGTTTACGGTATGATGGTTTGTAAAACTGTATAAGTAGTACGTTAATTAACAACTCCATACTGTAATGATCTGTGAATATCGTGTGAACTTGATTTATCAAACAATATTCACTTGAATATTTCATTTTTGGTGTATATTTTCACATACAAATAAACAAACAACCATTAAATTGACCACTATCTACACATCAATACAAATAGTGATCTCTGAGAACCGATATACGAGGCGATAAAGATGGTTTGAAGGATGGCTAGGAACTCATGAACTTCTTATTTAGAGTATAACATAAATTTAGACTAAATTTAAAACAAATGTTTAATGTAGCCAGTTTCATAGTTGGATACATTAGTATATACAAATATAACAGATGGAGATGGAGTCACAACACAAAGGACCGGTCCTGAGCCTGTAATCGGCTGAAACTGGAGTCGGACCGAGACTGCGGTTAGCTGTAGCAAAGACGAGATGGAGTCACAACACAAAGGACCGGTCCTGAGCCTGTAATCGGCTGAAACTGGAGTCGGACCGAGACTGCGGTTAGCTGTAGCAAAGACGAGATGGAGTCACAACACAAAGGACCGGTCCTGAGCCTGTAATCGGCTGAAACTGGAGTCGGACCGAGACTTCGGTTAGCTGTAGCAAAGACGAGATGGAGTCACAACACAAAGGACCGGTCCTGAGACTGTAATCGGCTGAAACTGGAGACGGACCGAGACTGCGGTTAGCTATTAATAGCTTTATAGTCTTCTCACAACGTCGACTGTCATTGATCTCGGATAATGACTGAAGGAGAGAAGGGGGTAATTATTAAGACGCCGAAATGAACTACATTGGGCTTACTTAATATGCTACGATATAATACATATAAATATAAATATTTTGCAAAATAATGCTTAATATTGAAAACCACAACTGAAAAAATTGATCATATCAAACAAAAAATGCATCTCATGACCTCTACAGTGCAAGGTTTTATAAAAACAGCAAAATTTACTATGTGGTCTTATTAAAATATTTATTAATTATTAGAAACATTTATAGAACTAGAGTCGCAATCGGAGGCGTGTTTTAGTTCAACAGGCTTTGTGTGTTAAAACCCAACTAAATTAAAATATGTATTCGGTAAGAAAAACACCTATTGTTATAGAAATTACATAAGATATAAATGTGCAAGAAGAATGATTGTAATTAAAGTGCTTTTCCAGTGTTGTTAAACAAATACGTAAAAAAATTTCTTGCACACAATCTGAATTTTCGTTCAACTTTTATAAATGCTATTATTAATAAAACAATGAGAACAAAGTAATCTGTGTTGTGTTCGTATTGTTTACAGTTATAATAATGCAGGCTAAATGTTTTTCTCTGCAATACACGATATTAATAAGTCCGATAAAAATCTTTAAAGATTAGCCTTGAACTCTTAACGTTTTGAAGAACTACACAGATTGGTAAATGAAATATAACTTATTATCAGGGAATGGTATTTCATCCGTGAGCCAAAATCTATTACACCTTGTTATGGGATCAATACACAAGCAGTAAACAGTAATTGCCAGTTGTTTAGTATCTAAAATGTAAAATATTAATGTTTAAGCTTGTGTGATAAGAAGAGAAAGGGTTCTTACTATATGATCTATAAATATACTGGAATACTTTATTCTCTCGGGGCGTGTTTTATATCTCTAGACATAAGGCAACATCGCAATATCTTGTTTAACGTTGTAACTATTCCCATGGGATTGTAGCAGAATGCTCAGGGTCAATTGTCAATATTATTGTTATGTTAAACGGCATTTTTAATAATCGACTAATTACAACACATTTTGTTAATAGTTACAACACATTTTGTTAGGGTAATCGACTGCTTATCTAGCCCATGCAATTTATACCGATTAAGTTACATTTTCTTAATAAAATATTAGAGATAGGTTTGTTACCTTTCTACTCAATCTTTAGTGTTTTAGAAATCGTTTATGTTACTTTTTGATTTTTATTGGTGAGATTATATTATGGATCCTCAAGATTAGTGGGCTGTTGGTACTCCTTTAGTAATAATTAAGGTTTAGTGAAATATATTCGAACCTGGATCCTAATTTGTCGGTCGAGAGTTCATTCACCAAAGAGTCATAAATTATTTAGTTTTAGTTATTTGGCACACAAACTTTGTTTTGTTTAAATAACCAAATTAGCATATAGTTGTAAGAAAATATATCTGTGAAAAGAATTTGATATGTATTAAAGTTGTTGGCAGAGCTTTAGCTTATCACTCAGAGGGCTGGCGGTATATATATATATATATATAAGTAGATATGAATATGCCGGTTCTAGACCACTTTTGGGACAGACAGAAAATCAATGTAAAATACTGTCCATTGAACCATAAACAAATCTAATAAAATCTAACAGGAAAGCACGAATGTTAAATAACCGAATCTTTAGCTGTTTTACTGTTCAATGTTTGCTTCTACATTTATAAGCTGTTTTAATGAAAAAATCAAAAAATCTTAATAAAAAATCTTTATTCTACAAAGTTAATTGTAACACAGTCTTTATCTTTTATAGTCTTCTTTCCAGTAACAATCAAGTGTAATTTTTCATTTTTGTTTAATTCTTTAATCTTTTTCTCATCCAAAACAGTCAAAAATCTGTTCGGCAAGTGTACTTTACAATCTTCCAACTCGGCAATTATTGTAAACCCGAATTTATCTTTCATTTTCTCCAAATTCAAGATTCTATATCTCTTTTTTTCTTCCAATTCCACTAATTTCTTATATTCTTTGAATCTTAGTTCACCAACCTTATTCAACTCTTGTAACAGCGCTGCCATTTATTATAGAAAAATCTTTTAACTAAATTTAGTTAAAAGATTTTTCTATAACAAATAGAACAATCTGAAAACATTTGACCAGAAATTGTGCTGATTTGTGTCAAAAATCACTACTTCTCAAAATTTAATTTTACAAATTTTTGCTCTTTAAATAGAACAATCTGAAAACATTTGACCAAAAATTGTGCTGATTTGTGTCAAGTTGTCACAAAAATCACCACTTCTCAAAATTTTAGTTTACAAATTTTTGCTCTTTAAATATGGAGCGGAAAAAGATAGAGTGCCCATACTGCAAAAAAGACATTTTTGAACATCACTATACTCGTCATTACAATTCGAAAAATCATTTGAAGAACAAAGAAATTTATAATAAAGAACTAAATTATTTGAGGACTTGGGCTAAAGAGAATCAAATCGATGGTCACGAAAAGATGTACAATATAGAAAAATTGCGTGAATTAAAGAAAAGCTTTAAGGAAGATAAAAAAGATCTCAATCTATTTAATGATGAAAAAATTCAATCAATCGCTGAAAAATTGTCCTTAGAAACAAACGATAAAACCAAGTCTGAAATGATCGAAGAAATTGATAAAACTCTTAAAGTAAAATCCGAAAATATCATTGATGTAGAAGTTTTATCCTCAATACACGGTCTTTTCAAGCAATACATTTTAACAAACTTGAACGACAATTCCATGTCAATTTACAAATATCTTTCAATTATGCGGTCAGAAATTAAAAGTTTAATCGAGAAATTTCAAGAAAATGTTAAAAATATGAAGGGCTATCTCTCTTTGGAATGTGAATACGAACGAACTTTAGTGAATGGTGAACCGCAAACATGTCTAATGTATTTTACTATCAAAGCAGACGAAATCTTTGACGTAAACGACTTTATTACTAAGCAATTTAATAAATTAACACATCGAGAACAAACGAATAATCCAAATAAAGGTTCCGGATGGACATTTAAAAGTTGTAAACAACTAGTTTTGAGCCTTAATAAACATGAATTTATGAACGCAGGATCATATATCGATTTACCAAAGGAAATCAAAGATAAAAAAGCTTGTGTAAATATCAAAAATAAAGATGATTATTGCTTTATTTACTCTATCCGATGCGCTATTGAAAAACCCGAGACTCATGTTGACAGAGCAAAACAATACGAAAAATTCGTGAACGATGAGATATTTTCTGGATTCGACTATCCTATGTCTTTAAAAGATATACAATTATTTGAAAAACGAAGCAGCAAAGCAAAGTACAAGTATCCGAAAATGTCTGTAAATGTCTATACTTTTGATGAAAAACTACACATAGTACCGTTGCAAATTTCAGAAGTTTATGACGCCAAGTTAGAAGTTGATTTATTGTATGTTAAACAAGATGATAAATCCCATTATGTTTTGATAACAGATTTAAGTAGATTAGCGAGTTCACAGATATCAAAAAATGCTCACAAGACGTTCTTGTGTCGAAGATGTTTAAGCCATTTCTACAAATATAGTGCTTTATCAGATCATTTAGAAATTTGTAAGCAACATGAAGTTTGCAAGCCAATTATGCCATTTCCAGGTCAAACAACTAAATTTACTAATTATCAAAAGAAATTTAGCCATCCGTACGTTATTTATATGGATTTTGAAAGCATATTAGAGAAGATTCCCACATGCAAAAACAATCCGCAAAAATCGACTACAACCAAGATTCAGAAGCATATTCCTTATGGTTTTACTCTATATTTAGTGTCTAATGTGACCAATCGTATGTACAAGCCGATATGTTATCGAGCAAAAAATGAAGAAGAGTTGCCGAACGTTCCTACAAAATTGTTTGAAGAGCTCAATAAATTATCGAAGTACATAGCTAAAAAATATAATTCAAAGAACATGAAGCCCATGAAATTGACTGACGAAGAAGAAATTTCGTATCAAAATTCAAATCTTTGCCACATTTGTGAAGAAATATCGTATCAAGACACTGAAAAAACTTTAGGGTTTTTACCAGATAATTGGAGTTCTGCTTATGATGCATTCAAAAAATGCAGAGATCACTGTCATTTGACTGGAAAATTTCGAGGTGCAGCTCATAGAATTTGTAATCTGAATTTGAAATTTCCTCAGAATATTCCCGTTTTCTGTCACAATATGTCTAATTACGATACGCATTTGTACATAAAAGAATTGGCAAAACAATACGGTAATGTTGATTTGATTGCAAACACCGATGAAAAATATATAAATTATTCTGTAAATTCTGGATATGGCTATGAATTCGAAGGTGATAAGCCAAGAAAATTCATCAAGTTTTCGTTTGTAGACACGTTCAGATTCATGGCCTCGTCTATAGAAAAGTTAGCTAAAAATCTAAAGAGAGAAGACTTCAAACATACAAATCATTTTATACAAGATGGACTGAATGAGATAATAGAAAGACAGCCAAATGACGAAGAAGAAATCTTTAAAATTCTATCTGGAAAAGGCATATTTCCCTATGAATTTATCGACAGTATTGAAAAACTTGATTACACAGAAGAATTGAGAATTCAAGATTTCTATTCCCTTTTGACAGACGAGAGCATATCTGAGAAAGATTTTCAACACTACTTAAATGTTTGGAACAAATTAAAAGAGAAAAATCTAGGAAATTACTCTGATCTCTATAACATTCAAGATGTTCTATTGCTCGCTGATATCTTTGAAAATTTTAGGAATATTTGTTTGAATTGCTATAAACTCGATCCGGCACACTATCTAACAGCTCCCAGTCTCGCATGGGACGCAATGTTAAAATTAACGAAAATTGAGCTTCAGCTAATTAGTGATTATAATATGTATTTGATGATCGAAAAAGGTATTCGCGGGGGCATTTCTCAGTGTATTAAACGATATGTGAAAGCAAATAACAAATATTTAAAAGATTTCGATAAGACAAAGCCCGAAAACTATTTACTCTATCTCGATGCAAACAACCTTTATGGGTATGGCCTAATGCAAAAACTGCCGTTTAGTGATATCAAGTGGATGGATCCAAAAACTTACACAACTGCAGAATGGAAAGAAACAATTTTGGAACTCACTGGCGACGAAGATTATGGCTATATTCTCGAAGTTGATCTTGGATATCCAACGAATTTACACGAACATCACAAGGATTTACCTCTTGCTCCAGAACATTTTAAAAACAAACTTTGCACAACTCTACTGGATAAAACTGAATACGTTGTTCATTCGAGAAATTTGAAGTTCTATTTGGAACAAGGTATGATTTTGAAACATGTGAATAGAGTTATTGCATTCGATCAGAAGCCTTTTATGAAAGAATACATTGATTTTAACACAAACATGAGAACCAAAGCTACAAGCGACTTTGAAAAGGACTTTTATAAGCTGATGAACAACTCAGTTTTTGGAAAATCTATGGAAAATGTGAGAAACAGATGTGATATTAAGCTTGGAAATGAAGAATTTTCAATGAAACAGGCCAAGAAAACGAACTTCAAAAGCTTCACTATCTTTGACGACAACTGTATAGCGAGTCACATGTATAAACAAAAGGTTAAATTTAACAAACCGATTTACATAGGATTTTCAGTTCTCGACCTCTCAAAATTGCTAATGTACGAGTTTTATTACAACAAATTAAAGAAGTTTGATCCAGATTTGAATCTGTGTTACATGGATACAGACAGTTATTTTCTAGAATTGAAACGAGATCCTTTTAAAATTATTAAAGAAAATATAGATGACTTTGATACAAGTGATTATCCAAAAGATCATGAATGTTTCACTACTAAAAATAAGAAGGTAATAGGGAAATTCAAAGATGAGTTAAATAGCGAAGTTTTAGAAGAATTTTGTGGTTTAAGGTCTAAGATGTACTCGTACAAATATCTAGATAAAACCCCAGTTAGGTGTAAAGGAATTAAGAGAAGCGTTGTAAATAAAACAATAAATATCGAAAACTTGAAGAGATGTTTGTTCGAAGATAAAGAAGAATTTAGGGAGATGACAGTCATCAAAAGTTATAAACATGAGTTGTACACTGTTACCATAAACAAGCTGGCACTGAACGCTAAAGATGATAAGAGAATTGTCCTAGAAAATAAGATCGATACAGTACCGTATGGCTATAAAAAATGAAGCAAAATCTGATATATTAGACGAATTAAATAAACTTGGAAACTTTGATATGTAAATGGAAGATGATTTAATTCACTGTCACAAGTGTAAAAAGAAAACGAAAAATATAGATTCTAAAATTGTTCAAACTCAAAATGGATTGTATAGAATCGCTGCAAAATGTTCAAAATGTAAGACAAACAAGAGTAAGTTTATAAAGAATCCAAATCCAAAACCTGTTAAGCAAGAATTGAAGACTAAAGATGAGATAGAGATTGAAGCTAGAGAAATTCATGCACCGGTACGAAAGAAGTTTAAAAAGAGAAAAATTATAACATTAGGAATTGACGATTTATGGGCAGCAGATTTAGTTATAATGTCTAACTATTCAGATCAAAATGATGGATTTAAGTATATGTTAAATGTTATTGATACTTTCTCAAAATATGCTTGGTCAAGAGCTATCAAAAGAAAAAAACGGCAAGGATATTTCAAAAGCTTTCGAAGATATAGTAAAAAGGTTATTTTTGACGATGGAAGGATTGTGAAGGAAACAGGATTTTTCCGGACATTTGCCATCGTTAAGTGAAACAAGAAAACAGTAACACTACGTTTCGAGATCTGCAATCTGATCTCTTCTTCAGGTAAAGAACTAACCTAATACATAATTACAAACTAGGTTAAGTTGAGTTTAAATTGGCAGACCAACCAATCAGTCAACCATCAGTCGAGATTAGGCCGCTTTGGTTGCCAATTCTAAAAAATGAACTAAAGAGAATACCAAAAGTATCAAACGGATCGGATATTTGCAATAAACCAATGCGGAGTCACAATATGGTTTTAAGAAGTTCATCTCGCATGAACCAATAATAACGAAAGGGCCCATTCCTGTTCCCCTTCCCTTGTATTTCCGCCATCTTGTTTTAGCCGGCCGTCACGATTACCATTGGCTACCCCCTCTGGTCAGTCGTAAATGGTTAGTAGACGAGTGAAGACATATTGTGACCTGTATTCCGTAGTTTAGTTTAATGATTGGTGTTTTGTATAGTTTTTTATTGAGTGCATGTCTTTAGTGTTAGTGAAGTTGACATACAACATGTAGGTTGTGATTCCTGACTCAGGCGTGCCACAACGCTTTAGTAAGATTTGTTCATTTTAACCTAGTTTGTAATTATGTATTAGGTTAGTTCTTTACCTGAAGAAGAGATCAGATTGCAGATCTCGAAACGTAGTGTTACTGTTTTCTTGTTTCACTTAACGATGGCAAATGTCCGGAAAAATCCTGTTTCCTTCATATAGTAAAAGATGCCATAAGGATCAATCACAAACCTCCTAACCTACTTCATACAGATAAGGGTTTAGAGTTTAAAAATAAAGAATTTAACGATGTTTTGAGGAAATACAACATTAAGATTTATCATACTGAAAACGAAGAGAAATCAAGTATTGTAGAGAGATATAACAGAACTCAAAATGAGAGAATGAAAGTAATTTTTGAGATTAATAAAAACTTTAAATGGATCGATATTCTTCAAAAAATCGTAAAGAAAATATAACGATACTGTTCATAGCACAATCAAAATGAAGCCTAAAGACGTAGATAAAGATGCAGAAAAAGAGTTATTAGAGTCGGTTTTTAAGTATGTTCCACCAGAAATTCACACGAAAACTAAATTTAAAGTCAATGATCATGTAAGAATTGTTAGTAAAAAACAAACATTTTCGAACAAATATAAGAACAATTGGTCAAGAGAAATCTTTGTGATTTATCAAATTAATAACACAGATCCTGTAACTTATAGTATAAAAGATTTAAATAATGAAGAAATAACCGGAAAGTTTTATGAATATGAATTGAGAAAGTCAAAGATTTTTTCTATATAAATGGAGGCCCAAAAGAAATGTTCAATGTGCAAAGAATTAAAAGGTTTTGAAGAATTTTATAAAGATAAGAGTAGAAAAGATGGAATTATTTATAATTGTAAAGATTGTTATAGGAAGTATCATAAAGAGCTGTATGATAAAATAGAAAAATTAACTTTGGAAGAGAAAGAATGTCTTAAATGTAAAGAAACTAAAAAAATTTCAGAGTTTAATAGTGATCACTATAGTAGAGATAAGAAAGACTCATATTGTAAAGATTGTGTAAAGAAGAATCACCATAGATTATATTATGAAGATACTCAATGTGAATGTGGAAGAACTATAAAATGGTTAAATAATTATCAAAAACATTTACAAACAAAATATCATAATTCAAGAGTTTAACATTTTCATCGTGTAATAATTTGTTCTATATAAATGGAGTCTCAAAAGAAATGTACAAAGTGTCAAGAAGAGAATAGAAAAGACTGTTATTGTAAGGAATTATATGATAAAATGAACAAATTAACTTTAGAAGAGAAAAAGTGTTACTTTTGTAAAGAAATTAAAAATATTTCTGAATTTAATAACTGGCAGTATAGTAAAGATAGAAAAGATGCTTTTTGCAAAGATTGTGCTAAAAAAATTTTCAGCGAAAGTTATAAAAACGAAATGCCTTGTGAATATGAAAAAAAAATTCTACGATGGTTACCTAGTTATGCTAAACATTTACAAACAAAATATAATAAATCGAGAGTTTTTAGTAAAATTTAGAAACATTTTCATCGTGTAATTTAGATATTCTATAAATCAGTCGAGATTTCTGCCATATTTGTAGTAAAATGATTTCCGTTGTATAAAATATTCAAAGATTCTTTCATTTGGTTGTAGAGATTTATACTATTTGGATCTCCATGTCTTAATAAAATTTCCATTTCTGGGTAATCAATTTCAAGTTCTTTCAATCTTTTCGGTATTTCTCTCTTTTGAGCTCTGATAAACGTAATAAGGCCATTCCCACATGTGATTCTTCTTAATTAACACAAAAACATGGTGTTTTTTCTTATCAAAATCTTTACATACCATATCTCTCTTCATTAATTCCATTCGCAATTCTTGATTCTCTATTTTCAATGATTTCATTTCATCTTTAATTTGTAACTGTTTTATTTCATCTTTTAACTGCTTATTTTTCGTTTTTGAGTTTGTACTCACCATATTTTCTAATGGAAGGTAATACTTCTTTCGTAACCCAATTTTTAAACAATTTCGCTTCTGGTTTATGCGATCTCAAAATTAAAGAATAAAGTCCAGATTCATTAACGAAAACAGTGTTATTTTGGAAGTTTGAAGGTAAGCTATTTATAGCCCCCCTTATATTTAGATTAAAATAGAAGTTTTTATCATCTTCGTCAACGTTTATTCTGATCGTTTGCATAGTATTTTCATATTCTAGAATTTTTTGCTACGTCTTTAGCCTTAAACCAGATCACATTGTTTTCGTCAACAATCGTAAAGATATGTTTGTTATTGAATTTTAGTTGATTATTGAGTAGGTCTACAACTGTCTCCATTTAGATAGAAAAGAAAATTTAACTAGTAATTTTTATTTTGAGAATAAAGCCCAGATTCATTAATGAAAACAGTGTCTGGATGTAATTTTTGTAAGAGTCGCGATTCGATACCCTTGTCAGAATCTATGTTTTCAAAGCTTTTTTTGTATTTTTCTTTAACATTGTCTTAATTCGTATTTTTTGTGAATATTTGTGAGGTGGCCCTCGAGGGCTACCTTATCTTTTAGATAAAAAGTATTGGTATTTATCATCATTATCAACTCGTTTTGAAAGTTTGAAGGTAAGAACGATTCGTTCCCCCCTTGATTCATCATTCTTTCGACAATCTTAAATATATTGTTGTTTTACTCTCATTATTTATTAAATTTCCCTCAGAGTCTTGTATAGTTAGAACGATTTTTTGAATTCTTTTAATATTTTTTCTAATTGGAATATAATCGATTTCATTCGGTTTTTCACTGATTTTTGATCCATAAGCAACATTTGGGAAAAAAGTGTACAAAATTTCAGATTCTTTGTGTAAATGTTCGGTATGATTTTCAAAACTAGGTTCAACGAGATTGCAGTGCACTTCAATTACATCGAAAGGTCTAAATTTTGGCGTTTTATTTCCTAAATATACCTGATTTGGCTCAATAGTTTCTTGAACAAACCCTAATAAATCTACAATAATTGCTGAAAACATTATTCTTACTGGTGATTTTATTTGAATTTTATTAGAGAGATAATTTTTTTGCATTTCAAACTTGTTTTCGTCAAAGTTTAAAGATTTATCTGATTGTTTGAATGTTTTCAGATAATTTTTAAGGGAATTTTTTATTTGATCGAAAGTATAATATCCTTTGTTTTAAACCATAATATTTTGTTATGTTCTTCTCACTAAATCCTATACAATAAGGAGAACTTTCACTAATATTTATTACAAAATTGTCAGAATAAAAACCGCTTAAACCGATAAAATAATTTGATTCTTCCTCTAAGTGTATAGGATGTTCCAAGTTTAAAACTAATTTAGAGCTTTCTGAAGTCAACTTGAACAGCTTCATTTTCGCAAGCGTTGCTTCAAGATGAAAATCTTCTATTTAAATGGAGAAATTTTTAAAGCAAAAAGATCAGATAAAACTTCAAACGTTTGAAGAAAATAAGAAAGATCAACCAATCAGATTGTTAATTGTTGGTTCAAGTGGATGTGGAAAAAACAACTTTACTATTGAATTTTATCTACAATAGGTTGATTCCTTATTCCAATTTGTATGTTTTTAGTAAATCTTTAGAACAAGACGCCTATAAAAAATTACAAGAAAGATTTGAAAATATTGAGAAGAACTTAAGTAAGAAAATATCATATTTTTATAATGCTTCTGAGGACATAGTTCCGTTAAGCGAATGTAAACCCAATTCGTTAATCGTTTTTGATGATTGTATTTTGGAAAATCAGGACGTTATTAAGGAATATTTCGTAATGTCTCGTCACAAAAACATATCTTGTATCTATCTTTCCCAATGCTTTTCAAAGGTTGATAAACAAGTTATAAGAAATAACCTGAATATGTTGTGTATTTTTAAGCAAGATGATCACTATTCGAGAAAGATTTATAACAATTATGTGGGATCTGATATGAGTTTTAACCACTTTATTGAGTTATGTGATAAAATTTGGAAGGAAGACTACGGATTTTTAACTATTAATCTAACTTTGAAGCCTAAAAATGGTAAATATCTGAATAAATTTTCCAATATAAACGTGTGATAATCTAGTTGTTTTCATGATTTTACGTTCACGTTTACGTTTCGTGTTCTCGTTTTTACGTTCCACGTTCACGTTCCACGTTCACGTTCATGTTTCACGTTCATGTTTCACGTTCATGTTTCACGTTCGTGTTTACGTTTCACGTTCATGTTTTACGTTCGTGTTCACGTTTCACGTTCATGTTTCACGTTCATGTTTCACGTTCGTGTTTCACGTTCCACGTTCACGTTCTACGTTTCAAAATTTTCCTAATTAAATGGCGAACGTAACTTCAGAAGAAGCAAAAAAACTTGATCAAATAGAAAAGAAATTAATCAAAGAATTTAAAGAACAGATTCGAATTGATGAAAAAGAACAAGAATTTATTCAAAAAAATTAATCAACCTGTAACATCTGCAATAAAAAAATGTTGAGGGCAAAATTGAAAATGTTTTAAGCGATAATCAAAATTTAATGAATTTGGTTCTAGTTGTACGACAATTTGCTGATATTTCGATTCCAGAATCTGAGTTTGAATTGCCAAAATTACCATCTTCAACACCATTTAGACCTCGAATCATTGAAGACTCTACCATAGTTGAACCAATAAGTCCTGGAACAACGGATATAATAATTGGTGAAATTGGTAAAAAATTTCTTCCTAGAGCAAAGGATGATAAATTTGGTTTGTATTGGGACAGAAAAAAGAAAAGTTTTATGATTGGAAATTTGCCCGTGAATTTTGAGCATAATGATATCATTATTAATGAAAAAACATATGAAGGAACTCAAGGTTTATGGAGATTATTAACAGGCACTGATGTTCCAAAAGACGGTTTATATTCTGAAGAAGACTTGAAAAAGTATACTGAAATTTTATGGAAATCTGATTCAATTTACAAAAATAATGATCCATCAACTAAGAAACCAAAGTCAAGTAAAGGTAAAAAATATCTCAATTTGATTAAACCAATTTGGGAAAAACGAATCGAAGGATCAGGTGTGAGAAAAATACAATGATAATAAGATTGAGTACATATATATCGACGATTTGACAAAACTCGATGGAATTATAAATTATATCTATGCTCAAGAAAAGGCTGGAAACAACAATTTTTTGAACGAAAAGAAAGCGATTAAAGATTTTATTTCGAACAAACTTGATGAAATGATTGAAAAACCTGATGGAATTAAATATTTAAAACGAGTTTTGCCGGCAATAAGTTCATCTATGATTGAGGGTAGCGGACTTTTGAATGATTTTATCAACAATTTACCTTTTGAATTACACGTACCAACTTATCAGTATCTGGGGCCTGGCACAAAACTCGAAAAAAGACTAAAAAAGAGGAGATCCTGGTATAAATAAATTAGATCAAGCTGCTATGGAACACGATATTTTTTATGCAAAACATAGAGACACAAATTCCAGACATATCGCAGATAAAGTTTTGCAAGATAAGGCAATGGATAGATTTTTATCAAAAGATGCTAGTTTAGGTGAAAGATTTGTTGCGCTTCCAACAGCTGGAGCAATGTTTTTGAAGAGAAAACTAGGAATGGGAATCGAAGAGAACTTGAAATTTTAACTATATAAATGGAGGTGAACGTAAACTTCAGCAAAAATCAGAAAGAAAAAATAAAATCCACTTTTAAGAAGAAAATACCCGTTAGTATTCAATTTAAAATAGATCAACTAAAAAATGGCGAAGATAAGATATTTTTAACAAATAGACAATACAATAAACTCGAAAAACATAAGAAAAACAATAAAGGAACCAGAATAGAATTTTCTTATAATCAGTTGAAAGAACTTAAAAATGGTGGACTTTTGAAAGATTTATTAGATTTTGGAGAAAATATTCCAGTTGTTAAAAATGTTGTTCCTTATGTTCGTAAAGCTGCTCCAATCGTTAAAAAGGATGTGATTCCTATTGTTCGAAACATTTTAAATTGGTTAGATAAAGAGTTGGAAGATGTTACAGGATCTGGATTAGATGAAAAAACTTTGAATTACGTGAAATCAAACATTGAAAAAAAAATTTGAACCCTTAACATTCGGGGAATTGGAAGAAATCTGCAAAAATATTAAACATTTTAGAGGAATCTTCATGAGAGATACATTACCTGAAAAAGTTAAGAAATTTGAATGTGGAATTGTGAATTTAGACTCGATTATGGGAAGTGGAACACATTGGATTTGTTATTATAAAAATGATAAGAATGCATATTATTTTGATTCGTATGGAAGAATTGAGGACAAACCACCGAGAGAATTGATCCAATATTAAAAAAAATCAAACGTTTATTATAACGATTCTCAGATTCAAGACTATAAAGATCCCCCAATTTGTGGTCATTTATGTGTTTTTGTTTTGAATGAACTGAGTAATGGTAAAGATTTTAAAGAAGTTGTTAACAAATTATTACTTAATAAATATGGATTCACAAAATATTTTTGACGTATTTGGAACACAAATTATTCAAAATGTAGATAATAGTTTAAATTTTGATAGTTTGAGAAATGAGTTTGATAACAAGTTAGAAAATTTATTACAAAACCTTCCAGATTCAGATATGTTTGCTGTCGAGATTGAAGATTTTAAAGCAGAATATGATAACAAACTTGCAAATTTCATGAGTTTAAATGAAGTTGCTGATAAAATAAAAACATTGGAAAAAGAAGTTGATGATGGTGTAAAAAAATTATTTACCAATTTAATGTCTCATATCGAAAAAGCTGATAAAATTACTGAAGCGATCAAAGTTGAAAAGAATTATGTTAGTTTGGCTAATAAAAAAAGAATTGTCGGTGTTCGACCTGGTATTGACAAACATGATGTTGTTGTTAAAGAACAAATTTTAAAACCTCTAAAATTATCAGAAAACATCGATATTGTTGATTTACATGATCCGAATGTTAAAAATGCCTTAGATTTTAAAGGAAAAAGAATTAGCGGTGTTAGTAAAGGAATTAATCCATTTGATGTTGTTGTAATGATTCAATTAGAAGATCCTATTAAAATGTTTAATGAACTAAAACAAAATTATGAGAATCATAATCAGCATGTTAAAGATTTTACAACAGAAGTCTATGAAAAACTTGATGAAAGAAGTAAAAGATCAGTAGACGATGTTGGTGAATTACTTGATAAAGTAAATAAACTAGAAGAAAACTTTAATACATATAAAAATGATGTTAATGTATTAGTTGGTGAAGTAATTAACAAAATTCTGGAAGATTTTGATACACGTTTCAATGAGAAAATAAACTTTTTTGAAAATTTTGGTACACGTTTCAATGAGAAAGTAACACATAATAATGAATTACTTAAAAGAATAGATGATCAATACTCTTTATATCTCGATAAAGTAAATAAACTAGAAGAAAACTTTAATAAATTTAAAGAAGATGTTAATAAAACTTTTGAAAACATTGATAACAGATTTAATGGATTAGGCGGCTATGATGACTAATTTTCCTTATATAAATGGCGCTCATATATTGTGTGAGATGTAAAGAAAAAACTGCAACAAATGATATAAAATACTATGCAAACATCAATGGAGTTAAGAGAATTTCTGGAAAATGTGCTGAATGTAACGCAAAAAAGAGCCAATTTATAAAAACTTGAAATTTTTTCCTAATAAATAGAGATGGCGGGACATTACAGTGCTTTCGATCTTTTTATCATGCAACACGAAAGAGATTTGAAAAAAAGAACATTGGGATGACATTTCTCAAAAATAATGAATTATCCGAAGATATGATGAGATTATACGTAAACAAATTGAATTGGTATAACATTGCTAAATATCAAACTTTATCATCAGAGTTCATTCAAGAAAATATACATTATCAATTAAAAGATCATATGTCTGTTCTTTGTCTCTATCAACACTTGAGTATAAAGTTTTTGGATGAAAATAAAGATACAGTTTGATTGGAACAATATTATAGATAGCGGTTACTATCCTGTGCAGATTTTATTGAAATATGTGACCGAGATCGCAAAATTTAAGGAAGAGAATCCTGAATATGACGAAGTAGATCATTAAAAATGACTCTAATCTTTTTAATTATTTTACTAAAATTTATATCTTTTCTTATAAAAACGTACATTAGATCGATGAAAAAATGATACACGATGTTTAAAATTTCTAAATTTTCTCTTATTAAATGGCGGACTACAGAAAATATGCTAGTGATATTGAAAGGGCGGAGTTTAAAAAATTTCTATCCAATTAGTAAACAACATTTGAATGAACCGAATAAAAGAACTGAGTTTAATATTGATTTTGGAGATAACTTTTGCTCGTCTAAATTCCAGTTTTATATTTCTGGAACTTTAACAAAACAAGATGGTCAAGCATATCTTGGAACTGATAATGTTAGATTAATCGATAATTTTTATACCGTTTTTATTTTCTAAGATTGAAGTAAGAAAACACAATAAATTGATAGAAGAAGTCGAAAACTGTGGCCAATTAAGCACAATTAAAGGAACTATTTCGTATTCAAAAAGTGATGTTATTTCTCAAACTTCTAATGGCTTTGAATCAGATTTTAAATTTGGTGTTTTTGAAGCAGCTGGAAATTTATCTCATTTTGGATTAGGATTTTTTGAAAATGTTACTATTCCGATCTATAAAGGAGGATTTTATCTAAGTTTTATAAGAGCAGAAGACGATGATGTGATTCTGAAGACTGCAACTGGAAATGTTATGCCTGTTGATGGAAAAATAACAATTACAGATTTTTTTATTAGAGTTCCAATGATTGATTATAAAACCACGAGTAAAATTAGGTTGATTGATGAAATTACAAAAAGTCAAAACATTATGTTTAATTTTCTAGATTGGCAATGTATTGAACAAAAAGGTATTTCCGGAACAACTTATTCGTTCGATATTACAAATATTTATAGAAATATCTTCAATCCCAAGTTCGTTATCATAGGTTTTCAAACAGATAGACAGAATAATCAAGAAAAAAATCCTTCAAAGTTTGATAGTTTGGATGTAAAAAATATCAGAGTAAAATTGAACGGTTCTTATTATCCAGATGAATTACAAAATTTAAACATTTCAGGAGGTCTTTTCAGAATCATGTATCAGATGTATCAAGATTTTAAGAAAGTTTACTGTAATAATAAGGAAATGTATTACAATCCTAAAGAATTTTTAGCGAATAGACCTATTTATGTCATTGATACAACAAAGAGTTTGACAAATATTTCTGGTTCAAAGAACGATATAATTATCAATATGGATTTTCAAAAAGCTGTTACAAACGCGATTTGTTATGTTGTTGTGGTTTCTGAGAAATTTTTAGCCTATGATGTGATTAAGAACGATATTAGAGAAATTCAGTAAAAATCACGTTATTTTCACTATTATTCATCGGATAATTTTAAAACTTTACAGAATTGTTAAAGACATTGATATAAGTATTCATTTTTAATTTCAAAAGAATATCTTAAAAAATGGGGATGATATTAACAAAAAACTATTCCAAGGTCATCTTAAGGGTTGGACCGGAAGTTATGATTTTAAAAAATACTTTAATATTTACTGATCCTATATACCAAATTTCAGCAAAAAAGCTCCAATAGTTCTCGAGATATAAGAGTTTTAAGATAAGGGATGATTGGGGTAGTTTTTGAAAATTTTGTTATTTTCATGAAATTTTAAGTTGAACTCGCTTGTTTTTGAAGTTTCAGATTTTTCTGATAATTTTTTTTATTTTTTTATGAATAATTAAGAAATAGGGGATGATTTCACCCTTATGGATAAGTTAAGTCGAAAGAGTTAAGTATTTACTATATGTGTACCAAATTTCATTAAAATCGGTTGAGTGGTTTTTGAAATATAAAATTATTAATAAATTTGTAAACTAGCACTCCTAATTGAACAACTTATATAGCAGAGATATAGCTTATAACTTTCGAGACTCTCCGTAGCTCAGTTGGTAAGACGCTTGCCTTCAAAGCCTGAGGTTCTGGGTTCAAATCCCAGAGCTTCAGGCGCGCTTTTTATTGAGGAAGACATGGTTGTCGTTCAGTGGTTGGGGACAAGTCTTTACACGAGTGGCCATAGTGTAATGACTATAGAACAAGCCGAGTAATGACAACTGTGGTGGCGCGCCATTTGCTTCCTCACCTTTACACTTCATTCCTTAATTCCTTCTCTTCCTTAATTCGTTCATTACATTCATCATTCACATCGTTCATTAATACAACATTACACTTACAAAACACCCGACACAAATTCCCTAATTGAATCTCTCCATCAACTTCTACACAGTAGTTACCAAAGAAAAAATGAGACTTGGGAACAAAAAAATTCCAGAGTCTAAGGACCCGAATTACAGCTCCTAGCCATTAACTTGGTTGGACAGTAGCAGTGCAGGGCCAAGTCTCTAAACAATAGACACCGTAGAAGTTGAATGTGATGTGATTCCCATAGCGCAAACACGCACACTAACAACACTACACTAGAGACACAATCATTCATTTTGTATGTCTTTCATTATATCGTAATGAATTGCTGAATTGCAAACGTTTCTCTTTTCTTCGTCAGAACCACACACACACAATATATCTGTTTCGTAAATGTTTTTTCCATATAATTTATCCCAATCTACAACAAAAGCGTGATCTCTTATAAATTCCTTTGATAAATCTTGTTGTTTACAAAGACTTGTTAAAAAACTAGCTGTATGCATATTTCTTGTCCAGTATGGATATTGTCTTCTCAACATTTCAACAAATAAGCAATGAAATTTAGCATAAAAGCGATGAAAAATGTCAGATTGTTGGTGTTTTAGTTTATTTTGTAAAAATCGGAATATTTTTCTTATTTTTCTATTATTTAATTTAAAATCTCCTATTACATTTAACATATTTATACTATATAAGTTGTCTGTAATAAATTGCATTGAACACTTTTTAGTACTTAAAAGTTCTCTGAATTCGTTTTCATTTAAGGATTCGTTTTCACTTAAGGAAAATATCAACATTTGTTTAACATATTTAGGTAATTCAAAGAAGTCTTTATAACTATTTCCTGTGGTAAGTTCTTTAAATGCTAGAAAACTGAAGTGATTTTGGAGAGTTCATGTTGTTTGATGACTATTTAGTAGAATAGATTTTTTATTTAAGAAAAATAATTTGCTAAATTCATATTATTCTCTTTCATTCCTTCTAAAACTTCAAAAAATATACTCTTTCGCTGATGAAAAATCTCGATTTCTTCCGGAATAATCTTTGTAATCATAGACAAAATATCCTAAATAGTTGTACAATAGAATGAAATTATTTCTATTTATCTCTGTTGTAGAAATGTAAACATAAACATTTGTGCTGAAAAATTTATATCTTGGTAGACTTAGTTCCATAATCTCCATTTATAAAAATCTTTTTTGTTTAAATGGAAGAGTACAATGCCAACTGTTACAAGTGTTATAATAGAGGAGAAATTATTGATAAAAGGTATTTAGTTTGTAGAGATTGTAATTTAATTTTGTACGAAAGACCTAAACCTAAGAAATTTCGAAATAAACTAACACATTTGAATAATCTGCTTATGAAATTACAATACGGAGACAAGAAGCAAACAAAATTTGTTACAGAATTTAGAAAACAGAATAAAAATTTTTACTTATCTCTTGGAACCGTTGAAAAAATTATTTTCCTTTTCAAAGAATACATTAGGTTTGTAGGTATCGATACACACGTTTATTATGAAAAGATTTTACCTATAATCTTTCACTATTTGGATATTGAATTTGATTACGATTTTAAGCCTGAAATCTTTGATGATTTTATAGTACATTTGGAGAAATTAAACGAAGAACCTCGTGAAAAGAATGCGGTTTTACTCACATTCTCCCCGACTTCTCGAGTGATTGTTAGCAAATTTCATTTTTTCCGTCTTTAAATTTTTTCTATTTAAATGGAGTTCTTGAAGGAGTTAAATGATATTGGAGAATGTAAGTTTAAAGAGTATAAGAAGTTAAATGAATTGGAAGAAAGGAAGAAACATAGAATCTTGAATTTGGAGAAAATGAAAGATAAATTCGGGTTTACAATAATTGCCGAGTTGGAAGATTGTAAAGTACACTTGCCGAACAGATTTTTGACTGTTTTGGATGAGAAAAAGATTAAAGAATTAAAACACAAAATGAAAAATTACACTTGATTGTTACTGGAAAGAAGACTATAAAAGATACAGACTGTGTTACAATTAACTTTGTAGAATAAAGATTTTTTATTAAGATTTTTTGATTTTTTCATTAAAACAGCTTATAAATGTAGAAGCAAACATTGAACAGTAAAACAGCTAAAGATTCGGTTATTTAACATTCGTGCTTTCCTGTTAGATTTTATTAGATTTGTTTATGGTTCAATGGACAGTATTTTACATTGATTTTCTGTCTGTCCCAAAAGTGGTCTAGAACCGGCATATTCATATCTACTTATATATATATATATATATATATATATATATATATATTATATATATATTATATATATATATTTACTCATAAAAGGATACAATGAAACTGTAACATGCAAGAAATCAAGACGTGTCAAGATTAGAATTTTATGTATACGAGTGGGGACATACAGTTGATGAATAAAAATCACTGAGCGGAATTTAACTTTATCTACCAATATAGCACTATTGGTGGAAAAAACTTTATGTATTGAATGTACCAGGATTTTTTTTACTTGATTTGATAAACAGCTATGTTGAATATCTGCATTAATACTGATACACTAGATTATTTATTTATTTTTGCATATTCATTAATTTACTTTAAGTATTTACAAGTAACATTGTTTAGTATTTAAAATGTTCTTTTAGATTACATTGTATGTGTATTACATTTTATTACCCTTATAAACAACAGTATTTTATAATTTTATTAAATTTCCTATTTAATTAAGTAAAATAATAGTTTATCTGCGCTAATAAAGCAAGGCTTTACAAAATTTTCCACTATTTGCTTGAAAATAAACTTGGCAAATAAATCATGAACTTGGTTTTGTTCAAAGAAACACAGAGTGATATGTTTAAACATATTTGGTTTGAATACAGTATATTCAACATACATTTGCATTAAAATATTTTATTTTTTATTAATAATCAATCTTTATTATTGTTATTGATTTATAGCTATAATTACGTACTCACCAATTTCATTTTTTGTGTGAAACGGACACTTGTGTACTTATTTCTCCAGCTATCAGTCAGTATATTGATTTATAAACAGGCAATCCCTTTCTTATTGTTATGCAAGGATATTTAACTGTTTAAAGTACACGTGCTTTAGCCAAACATACACTTCTCTTAAGTTTAAATTTTCGGTAAATGGTATAAAGTTGTATATTTAATTATAATATAATAATCCTGAACTAAATACTGGATTTGTGTTGTTTACAACAGATATAAAGCTTCTTATATAGATGAGTACTTCATTAAGTGAACGATTCCCAGTAAGCCCAGCAGGCATATGTGTTCACGCCATAATTGATGCAGCTGAAGTTATCCATGTATTATTGCCGTTCATTTGACACGTTCATAAACTCTTCCAAACAATGTAAACCATGAATATGAAAGCCACTCTGTTCGAACAATGATCCAATTAATGAGACATGGTAATGAGCTTGAATTACTCTCTGTGCTGTTGTTCGTAAATTGGACAAGTTTGGATCAACTGTAAACTCACGCTTCATGTTGTACACGTAAATAGCGGCTCAGTTACAAGTTTGGGTTGCACATCCCGAGTTGTGGACAGTTTAACAACAACAGTGATGGACCGATAACAATCTATCTCGACGTGATGACACCCGAATAAACCGGTCAACTGTTTTTATCGTTTCCAATTTTAGGAGCGTTGGATTCCCTGTTTATTTTAAACATCGTTATTGATGTGGTTTGTAATGCTATATGTATTATATAAAAAATCCAAAATTAAGAATTAACGTCTTTCACATTCTTTTAAAAGGAACGAATCCAGCGTTTAATCTCCAGTAATAAGCTCCATTAGGGTAAATTAAAAAATCAATGCTTGTTAATTAATCTTTGATCATGACCTTTATTATCTTAGTTGTTGAATATAAGCAGTCACATAATATACTCACTATTTATCTCATACTTCAGCTTAGACCTAGGATAGAAGCTGGTGTATGATTCCCATTGTATTAAATCTCTACTTACTAGTAATCTCTACCATCAAACCTAGATCTAGGATGGAGGAGGCTTGTATGTGATCTCTACTCTAGTAATCTTCCTCTACCACCTTTTGTTGTAGAGTAGAAGCTGTACAGAATGACCACTCTCCAGTAATACACTCATGTAATGGGGAAAAAAAATTTGCAAGGATGGTTTTAATGACAATGAGGCATAAAATAAGCTATACAAATCACACAATCTATAAAATATGGTTATTTTTAGTTCTAATTGACATACTAATAAATAAGGTCTTTGATTAAAGCATACGAGAAAATAATAGGACACAACACTGGATAAAACAACGGAGGGATTGAATATTGTTTTACACTCACGGTTTTATGAACAAACAGTGAGACAGTCCGATAGAATAAAGTAGGTCAGTGGGATATCAAAACCAATATTGCACCATTTATGGATTCCCGTATAACAGGTTTGTTTACGTAATTGATCAGTATTAGATTGTAATATTAATTATTACTTATTCAATAATTACATTAACTAATCAAATGTCAATATATACATTAAATTAAATGGGCAAAGTTTCATTGAAGGGCTGTTCTCGTTGCAAAAATTTAATAGTTGAAAAAATAAATACAACCGTCCTATAATTTAAAACTTTATTGACAAAGTTTTAAAAATGAAACATTCTGCCATCAGGTTTGAATCTAAATGTTCTCATCAATATTAATATTAAAAAAAATTAAAACAGAATGCTGATGAAAATAAATGAAATATTTGCATTAGTAAAGGTTAAATAAAATATATACACATAACATATTGAGATGAGGTGAATTTAGTTATATTGTTTGAAGTAAAGTTTCAAAATAATTGTTATCTATTTGGCATTTTTTATGTAGAATATTTCGTAAGTGCCCAGTATTTAAAGTTTAAAAAAATTAATTTGCTTCTATCGAACGTTTAAACAACAGCTAGAATTTTAAAATTTGCCTAAATGCAAAATATTTTTCAATATTTCTTAAAATTTTGAACTGTCCTCTTTGTGTGATAAATATGCATTTTTCTACAATTGTAACTAGTTATTCTTTTACATTTCACTTTTATATTAACACAAACTTTTCTCTTTTGGGTTTACAAATTAAAAAAAGGAATTTCTTAGTTTTTATTCGTTAGTGAAAGTTTTGTTTGTTTTTTATCTTAAACTGAGTTTCATTACATTGTGTTCTTATATTAAGCTGTTTGCGTAAATCATTCCCTAAGTTACTAAACAAGCTGAGGTGGGGCGAAAACGTTTAATAAAACTCAAGATCTCTATATCACCTATATAAAGTCGAGATCCTCTTAAATAGTCCATAACGATGATGTAAAGATGGGGATTAAAACTTTACAAATATAAATAACCATACATTTGATGAAACGGTTAAACTTACCTTGTTATTCTGGTTAAAAACTGTTTAATATCCCAAACAGTACCTGTCTGACACCCTATCCTACATTAGTCTATAAATGCTTTTAAACTTGAAATAATTAAGAAATAATGTTATCTACTTTATACGTCTCACTGGCATTTTTTTCAAGATTTATAAAATTCTTATACACAAGTTTAGAGTGTAATAATGCAATGCTGTTAGTTATTATTGAAACTGCTTGTGATAATTGGAAAAGTTTGTAAAGTTGGTTAGTTACAAATTGCAGGTTGCCAGCCTCTGGGTGTCGGGCGGTAGTTACAAGTCTACTGTTTGTAAGACATGCGCTCACAGGGACGTGATAACGAGTTTGCTCAAGTACACAAAGTAATTTCATACCTGTTTCTACAGAATGGAGTAATAATCCAAGGAAGAATTGTAGAAATATAAATTTAAAAGATTTTGTTCATTCGTAATAAATTAAAGTTTGGGATTATTATGTGTATGATAAAATGGTAAATATAAAATATATTTTATAGATAGTGAATCATATATAAAACTGAAAGAAGATAAACTCAATACCCATACCCAGCCTACGTTTGGAACTCGGGTGTTTGTTATATAACGGGAAATGAATCGCACATCAGGCTAGAAAGTAATAAGAATAATTAGAACCTATCAAAAAAGAAAAAGAAAACATACAATTCTATATCAGTGCTATGTTTAGACTGCGAATGATAAGTAGGCTTATAATAATAATGAAACTCGGTTATATTTATTTACAGTCTCTATTTTTCACGTAAGTTATCTGCTTAAAGAAGAAATACCAAAGATTTTATTACGTAAACATTGAATTATTCATACACTGTAGAAATACTCACTGTACAAAAACTGAAATGGTTTATAAAAAAGTAACTCACAAAAATATCTAACACTGTACTATTGAACTTCTGGAACTTAAAATTTACAATTTTATTTAAGGATAAGTAGATTAATTTATAGGAGAAATACTGCACAAACGATTAGGTCAATTCTTATCAGCAAATATTTTTTAAGATTTTGTGGTTAGCTGCAAACATCTTAGTTACGCGTTTTATTTTCGTTGTTGCCAGACAGTGGTTTGATCTTGCGATTGAATACTTTGTATGTGTTACATAATTATGGGGAGTATAGCACTTAACTTTTAATAATCCGCAGAATTTCTTTACAGATTTCATGAGGCTGTTCAAGTCTAACATGGCATAAAATATCGACTGATACTTAGTTGACACATTCTCAAACAGATTGCAGCACTTGTAAAGGTGATTTAGAGGTATTAGATTTTACTGCACTCTTCCCCATGTTGGAGATTTTCCACCAATTCCTCATATACGAACCTCGACGAAGTGTTTTCGTTTAAGTTAGTCGATAATGTATTATTTGAGGTTCTGCTTTATAAATTAATGGATGAAATGAATTTTATTGTAATCATAATTCCATTACCAATCCTTTAAATGATAATAATACTGTATATGCCATATACACGTGTAAAATGTTATAATTCACAGTATTATACTGCTTTTCGTACAAATATGTAGATTATTGTAATGACGATAGATGTACAGAAGAGATATAATGCTACGTGTTTCTTATTATATGATAGAATACAACAAAAGTTATCTAGATATTCGATATGTTATAAATTCAACAACGTTCGTACAAAATCGTAACTTTCAGTGATAAACCCGCTCAGTGCTGTAAACACGCACTGTAATAGTTTGGCCACTGCAGTCATCTTGTTTTGTCCAATGAGATTTATTGTGATCCCAGCACGAACATGTGTCGCTTGTGTAACTGCAGCATTGTTGCTTTCATCTCTATTCAATGTCGTTTTAGATTTATTTAGTGATGGATATATTTGTGATATAATATATTTCATATAATACGTAATTAATTGACTATGTTGATAACAATTATCATATTGTATGTTTTTGGACCATTATGTAATAATGACTAGTTTCCAAGTTACCGGACATAGTAACATATAAATAAATATATCAATTTCATCGATATTATACAATATTTTTGGACGTGGACCAAACGTACTTTAAAATTAGGTTGCGGCTCCGGAGTTCACTCATGAAACTAAAGTGTTGTTAACGCCCGGTAAAACGTTACGATGCCCAGTCCAGTGGGTCCGCCGCACGGGAATCCGCACGGGATAAAGACAGATAAGCTGTGGGTCCGCCCGCACTTGGGATATAAAGCGCAGAATTAATACTATGTTTATTCGTGAAAATGTGGAGTGCTTAAGATTTCGTCATTTACAACTATCAACAATAAAGGTAAAATAATTGTTACACTGTTATGTCTATTAACTCCTACTTATCAGGGTTAAATCTATTTATATTTAATGTAATGGTAAAATCAAAAATCAAATAACATGTCTTACAATTAAAATCAAATTCTTGCTGAACACCTATTGGAGACTGACAATAAACTACACTCATAATATTGAAAAAAGAACATGGAAATTTTAGATATCGAACAGGAAAGGAGAGAAG
>NW_025780797.1:0-46392 GCF_021130785.1 Homalodisca vitripennis
CAGAGAAATACTTTCAATTATCTATCTTATTCTATTATATAAATATCTTAAGTCTTTAATACTTATAATGTTTTGATTAAATCATAATTAATTAACGAAGATAAACATAAAAACAACTTTTAATAGTAATACTTTTTCTGCTCCAGTTGAGTATTAGAATAATATTGTAATAATACCCTCGGCGCTCTGCCCCTTGCCATTTTAGGACTATTTATCAGAAAACTATATAGTTCATAAAACATTGTGTATTTATGTTCATATAAAACGTGTCTTCAAATACGCAGTCATGAAAATTTAGAAGAAAAGAGTATTTTTAGATTTTGCAAGCAAAAGCTCTTTACCGACCTCGTGAAATTTTTCAACACTTTTATAGTTAATAATTTAAATTCCTTGAATCATAGAATATTTATTTCCTTAGAAAATTTTAATTATACAGCCTTTTTATATTTCCAATGATCATTTTCCAGAAGTGTTCATTTTATTGGAAACGCTATAACTATTGAAAACAGTCTTTACGTATTTCAATACCCATTACCCATGAAATGACTAAAAATTTAAATAGTCCTTACAAAGAGGATTTCTTTTGCACCTCCATTACGTTTGGTGAAGAGGAAGACCCTAAGACTATTGTAAATACTCGTTCATAGTCTCAAAATATTAGATCTCTGTCTAAAAACATCCATAAACAGAGTTTGATACAACTTCATAATTATTTTGTAAACAAATTATTTTGTATTACCTGAGGTAAATATATAAACAATTTAAAGTAACATTTAAAACACTAATTATTATTAAACCAAATACTACACAGAGATTTGACCAATCAGAGATACTAAAACAGTGTTTCCACTTTATATTTTCTTTGAAGTTGTATCAGTTCGTATGTGATTGTCTATCCGCAATAATCTGCTACAACTATTTGTCATTTTCCACCACCCCTGCCGATCGTTGTTGGTTTGTTTGATAACCATCAGCAGTTTTTTACAATCTTTGTTTGAAATGCACACCCCAGCTTGTAGTGAAAATAAAAATAAATTGGTTCATTGTTTACAGAAAATATAAACTCAAAATAGCTATTAGGAGTTGACTTGTTTTTTTTTTTTTATTAACTTATTTATGTACCATACTAACAGTTACCCGTGGCTTTCCACTACAGTTTGTAGGTTTTGCACCTGTATAAGCACTTTTGGTTCAAGTCAAATGTATTTCCGACGCTAATAATGAGTTTGCCTTCCTCCTACGTTAAAGAAAATGAATAAAAATGTTATATTCATTGCCATTGTGATTTACTTTGATGTTAGTATTTGTTTTTTCAATTGCTGATTTTGCCTATTTTGTGATCAATAAACTATGTGTACATATAAAGCTATGAGCACCCTTATTTTGTCAAAAGACAAATAATTTGGGTTGGGTAAAAGTCTATGTAAATTAAAGGTTAGATTACATTGCCTATTACATCTGCACTGCTAACAGGTACCCGCTCCTTTGCAAGCAATTTACTAGAAGTTCTACTTAGTAGAAGGCCAATGTTGAGTTTCCCTTGTTGTTACAATCAAGAAAATCATCTAAATGAGTTAATTTTTACTGCAATTCCAATTTACTTTTTTTATATTAACATTTTCTATCGATTTAATATGTCAAATTTTAACCTAAGGAAGTAAAACAATTACAAACAAATATTTAGGATCATTAGTAAACTCTTTTCCATTTCAACGGGAAAAGTATAACATTTCAATCAAATTATTTTTTTACAATATTAGTTTTAAATATATTTCTCTATTTTAGGAAAACCTAAACCATGAAGATAATAAATTTGTAACATAAGTAATAGTCCATTACAAATAACATTTGTAGTGTTTTAATTTCAGTCTAGTTTGATAAAAAAAATAAATACAGATTTAATGAAGATGCTGCAATTTGTTTTATATGTGCTGGCAAATGAACAGTGATTTTTTTCTTATAATATATAACTTTGATTTAATCATAACATATGGGATTCAAATACCTCAATTGAGAATTTGTTATCTTGTTATATTCATAGTATCGGAAGGCTATTGCGTTTAAAATGTAGTGTAAATAATATATGTTTTTTAATTATAAAGAATTAAGGGGAGCGGGAAGGCAAAAAATTGAATTTTATTTTAGTTTTCTGTTTTTTTTTTTATTTTTTGTTACTCAGACTTGTACAGTTTCAGAAAATATAACACTTTTTGTTGCAAGATTATCCTAAGTACGCAAAAAAAGTTATTTACGAAGTAACTACCAGCGCTTTTGGCATGAAATTTTACTCCACACAGTGAACAACTTTCATATAGTACAACCTGTGTTGTTACTGATGCAGTATTGATTGGTATTTTTGACTTCTTTGTTGGCTAACCTGTAAATATGACAGCTGATGATTCTTGGTGTTGTGGTGTGTACAGTGTTGTTTAGAACTATTGTTTTGTTTACATGTAGTGAATTTTTGTGAAGAGTGAAATAAAGTAGGCCTACTTTACCACTTTGGATGAGTGCAGTTTTAGTTGTGAAAAATAACTTTTAGATTAGTGGGTTACTAGTGTTAACTTGTAATAATGCCAAGGGCAAAGATTACCTACAAAACCAAGCGACACTTTTGTGGCAATCAGTATACTAAACCTAGGCTTACTTCTAGTGTTGTGTCTGATGAAACTCAGTCTAGGCCTAGGATAGAGAAGACTTCTCTAAACAGCTCTTCTTCCAAATAGCTATCTTTTGATAAATTTTGACAAATACCAGTCTTCAGAAAATGGTAACTGCATGTTTGATGTGAGTATTCTAAGTACTAACCTAAAAAAGTTTGTAAAATGTAAATTTTGTAACGGTGAGGATTGCATCGATCTCCTTGTTACGGATAAAGCCAAACATTTACTGGCAGTAAACGTTGATATGAAATGCTGCCTTTGTTCTGAGTCTACAAAATTGTTTAATTCAACCTGTACACCATGTGGAAAGTATGATATAAACTTAAAATTTGTTTATGCCCTAAGATCGATAGGTAAAGGCCTGGCAGCGGGTAATGTGTTTTGCGCTCTTTTAGATTTACATTCACCACCGCAAAAATTTGAGCCCTACAACAAAATACTTTGTAAAGGAGTTGAAGAATGTGCCAACAAATCAATGATATTGGCCACCAATGAAGCTGTAGCTGACAACGTAGACGAAGAAATGCTTAAAACTGACTTGGCTGTATGCTTGGACGGTTCTTGGCAAAAAAGGGGTCACTCGTCACTAAACGGATTTGTAAGTATGTGTTCATTCGACACTGGCAAAATATTAGACGTAGCGGTGATGTCTAAGTATTGCCAGGAGTGTACAACAGCTACTGATAAAAACAAGATAGAACAACACAACTGCACTCACAATTATACAGGCTCTTCTGGAGCTATGGAAGTAGCCGGTGCCTTGCAAGTCTTTCGCAACTCCAATGCGCGGGGTGTAAGGTACGTGAAGTACTTGGGCGACGGAGACAGTAATGGTTTCAAGAAGGTGAGTGATAACAAACCCTATGGTGGTGATGTGAATGTTTTTAAAACTGGAATGTGTCAACCATGTGAAAAAAAGAATGGGTTCAAGACTAAGAGAACTGAAGAAAAAATGTGGAAACCAAAAGCTTGAATACGGTAAGATATTAGGCGGAAGAAATAGGCTAACTAATAAAGAAATTAATAAACTACAGGAGCACTACGGATTGGCCATTAGAAGAGGTGGGTCGAATCTGGAAGATATGAAAAGAAATGTGTGGGCTACTTTCTTCCATAAACTTTCAAGTGACTCGGAACCGCAACACGGTTTATGCCCAAAGGGCGCCGACTCTTGGTGCGGTTATAACAAAGGCTTAGCTCTAAATCAGCCCTACAAAACATAAGCACTTTTTACCAAGTGACATAATGGCCACAATTAAACAAATTTATAAGGATTTAGCAAACCCCGAACTTCTAAAAAGTGCCTTCACCAAAATACTCAAAATCCTAACGAAAGTTTTAATAAAGTAGTGTGGAATAAAGTCACAAAAAATGTGTTTGTGAGACTGAACACTTTGGAGTTAGGTGTGCTGAATGCAGTGCTAAGTTTCAATGATGGATTTGCCAGTAAGTTGGATATCTACAATGAATTAGGCCTAACTTTGAATAAAAACTCAGTACTCGCGGTTCGTGGTTTTGATGTTTTGCGACTCAAGAAAGCCGACAAAGCTGCACAACTAATGACCAAGGAAGCCAGAACAGCTAGAAAAAAGAGAAGACTAGTTATAGAGGAGGATCAGGATCATGCTGATGGCCCTGCCTATGGTGCTGGGATGTTCTAAGCTAGCTAAAGTAAGTACAGTACCTAGTTTTAAATTTAATATAACCGTTGTTTCCTGAAAACTGTGTTTTTTTAAACAAAGGTACATTTTTCTCAAAAAGCAATGGAGGTATGGCAACCAATTTTTGTCCACTTATAAAACACCTAATTACCTAATCATGGAAGCAGAATATATAGTGTAGCACAACACACTAGCTTAAAAAAAATATTTTTCTAAAAAAAACTAGAAATTTTAAATAACTTAAACAAAATCTAAATTATCCATTAATTTATGTTTAATTTTTACCATTGTGCTTCTGTAGTTAGATAAATATCATAAAAATACACCCACAAAATTGTAGGCCTATGGATTTAATGGTTCCTGAGAAAAGTGTACCTAAACTTGTAGAATTTAACATGGTCGGTATAGGGCCTTCCCGCTCCCCTTAACCTTCAGTAAAGCACGTTTATACAATATAGAATCTAACTGCATGTCTTTATTGTTAAACTAGTTCTATGATTGGGCGAATTTTTTTTTGTTATAATAAAAATCTAAACTGAAACTTTAAGATTGTTTTTGTTGGTTTTCTTTGGATACAAATATTTAATAAATAGACATAAAGATTACCAAACAATTGAAAAAGGAACATTGTGACTTTTTTGTTCATGCTTAATAATTTAGCTAGTATTTAACCTTAAATTCAAATTGCCCAAAATATATGTTCTCAACACGAACATTATGCGTAAGTAAGTTGTTTCACTATAGAAAAGGATCTTTATAAAGGAAACTCACTTTATAACAATGAAATGAGCAGAGTAAAAAGAATAACCATTCAGCACGGTGCAATATAATAGCTCATAAAAACATTAACTAGTGCAACTGAAGTATGTCTATAAAAGAAATATTACTGCTGTAAAGCGTTATCCTCAGATAAGTAAAGTACACAACTATTTATTACCTTACTTTACGTTTGATATGTATATAATCGTTTTATTAAGTAAGGATCGAACAACAATTAGAATATTATTTCCATTATTACGCCATTGTTAAGGGAATGTTGTAATATATTGCCGATAATTGTCAGTTAGAAGTATAAATTATAATAAAAAGTTACAGGTTGGATTTTATTTTATATCAGACTTATGCCACCAAACTTAAAAAAGCCTTACTTCGTAAGCTAGGTGCCAAAGCCCTACACTTTTATGTACAACCTTCCTAAATCCTGGACATGCTACCTGTGTCTAGAACAATTGCCCTAAACATGACCGTTATTAGGTAACATTATTTAGGTAAATTATACAGAGTAAAAAAAATCTGTTAATTTATATAACCAGAGCAGATCGACAACTCCAGCCCAGAATACTCCCGAAAAGACGCTACTAATTATTTCGACAGTAAAGATATCAGTGACACAGAATATTATTCATTAAAATTGCTCTATAATAGTAATACAACAGTATTTTTCTTTTTATTAACCAAACTGAAGTTTTTCTGAGCTTTATTACTGTATTTACTATAGACCTATTATAAAACAATAGGCTATAAAGGATAGGTAAATCTATTTTTATAGTCATTTAACTCAAGTAATATTCCCATTAATATTAATATATTTAAATGTAATGTAAAACAACCTAAAGGCTAATTCAACAGTTTCCTAAGCTCGCCGGTCAAAAGGTAATCCAAGGGTATCAGTCTGTGCGATATCTCTTGATAAGAAAGTTCCTAAAGAATTGAGACATAAATTACCCTCAGTCAAAATATTAACTTATTAATATTAAGGTCAAGCATTAAACCGTCTGCTCGCCTGTATATCAAATCTTTCAATACATTAAGTCTGTTAATATTATTTTAAGAAGGAATCCTTAATTGTAGAAAGCACCTCAGTATGGTTGTTAGAATTACTCATCATGTGTAATATACATCGATTACTGTAAAGCGGGGTTGTTAGAATTACTCATCATGTGTAATATACATCGATTACTGTTTTTATTTCAAACTTGGTTAAAAGTCTCATATATATATATATATATATATATATATATATATATATATATATATATATATATATAATATATATATCGTAACTAACTGATAGAAAGCAAAGCCAAAAGCATTGCACCTCGGGTTATACAGGGATAATGTCCCTTGAAATATCCAAGATGCTTATTGAGTTGTGTAGTTTTGAAATTTATTCCATTAAGGTTGAAAAAGAGATTAAACTCTATTTGGGGACATTTAATACATATGAAACTGTCAATAATGTTATTAAAAGCTGGTTACTGCTTAAAATGCTTATTTTTTAATTTTTTATTTCTTTATATTGATTTTTTTCAATAAAGATATAAAATATAGATATTATATCCATTCTATACCAAATAAAGTTTTTTATATTACAAAACTAAAGAAAAAAACTTGTTCTATGAACTCTTCTTTGTATACTACCTTTTAGGTCAATGCTTTTAGAAATAGCATATACTCAAATTTCTGTTGTATTATTCAATGTGCTTAGCTACAAATGTCTTCTCAAGGAAATTTTATACCTGAATGTCTTATGAACATGCTATTTAGACGTATGCTATTTGGGATCAATCCAGATATGTTAACAACACATTGCAAAATCATCATATGAAGAAGAAACAGTCCGCAAAGTACTGTGTACGAAGCTCTTATCAGTATCAATTTTTTGTAGATAACATCTCAAAAAGTTGGATACAATCCTTATAATGATAATACTGTTTACTATGTATTATACACCAAAATAATGAAACTATAGTAGCTCGCACTGTAATATCCTCTTATCAGTAAAGATATTTTACAGATCAAATCTCATAAAGTTGGATTTTAAAATCTTATTGTGATAAATTGCCAAAAGCCAATACGATCTAAATCCGGATGAGAATGTTTCACACAAGGTACAATGAACGTGTTTAAAGAATGAGGAAGAGTTAAAAAAGTTACGGAAATCTTATTAGAGATAATGAGGATTGAGTAGTGAGAGGGATAGTTAAACTGGGGCTAATGGCGACTCTTGTGTCTGCCTAATGGCCTGTAAGAAAAGGAGAGCCTTAAATCATTTCGTTATTCAGTACCGTATAATAATAGAACTATTCATATAACATCAAAACAGTTCCTTTTGTGAACTGAAAGCATGACACTGGTGTATAGTTATTTTATCCAGCAGACTTACTATATCTCAAAAAATTTAGAATTTCATTTTGCTAAACCATCTGAAATGCAATACTGACAGATAGACGGGCGGACTTCATTTTGACATGTTGACCCAAAATTGATAGGTTTTTCCTTGGTTCTAGTACAAAATTTTACAGAGTTAAAAATGTCTTGGTTAATTTTATGAAAACGTATCATATATACGACAACTACATAACTTTAAAAACCTTTGGTTTTTCCCTGAATAAATTTATTAGTTCTATTAAGACTATAGGAGTGTTATATGATGCTTAAGGGTTAATTCTAAGTGTTTTTCTTCTTTACATTTATTACTATAAAATATCAATGAAACAAACATAATATAGGCTACCAGAGATATTCCTCATTTAACAGTACATCACTAGTGTGTCACACAACTCTGTTGCGTCTTTTCTATCCAAAATGTCCCAATTTCAATAATTGATACTCATTTCAAAATCACTAGTTTAAGTATTACGCATTTATTAATTTACATAACACATACATTTGAAGTAAATGCAAACATATGTTTAAAGCAGTGCAATAACCTCAAACCACATCAACACCGGACTGTGTTGGCAAAGATTCCAGTATTTCTCGCAGCCACAACATTCCATATGACCGCTCTGAAGAGAACGCTACTGCGGTTATAACCAACAGCCCACAATATACATTCTTGTACATCAAAACTTATTAGAACTTTTAATTTATATTTTTTATTCTGTCTGGAGGCCGTGACAGACTGTAGTTGTATAGTGCACTGGATCTGTGGATTTGATTCATTCTACCAGCCTGGACTTATGTGTAAGTTCTTTTCTTACGTACAACTCATTATGCTGTCAAAGTAAACGTTGTTGATTTAATTACCACACTTTCAAATAATAAATTTATATAATTTTAAATAATGTAATTTAATTAGCGTTACACCACAGAGCCCTTACTTTTTCCTATTTAATTATTTTGTATTTGGCCGTATCTGTCACATATGCGTTTAAATCAGCAAACTAACATATGATCGGAAGATCAAATACCTGTCAAATTTATTGTTTCAACTACCGATGATCGAATATCTTCTCTAATAATCGCCACAGCAGCTTCTACTATACGTAATCGTTCTTCTTCGGGTGAGCTTTTTTATTCTCGTGCCAAGCTTTGGATAAAATATTTGATTGTGTGTCACAAAAAGATATAATAGTGAATGACCCAACCTTAGTTGTAATTATTATATCAATAAAATACTTCTCCCTCAATTTAGAAATGATAGTCTTATCATCCGGTACGTACTCTGTAGGAATATCTTTCAAATCCGTTAATGTAAATTGTGAATCATTATTAATTTCTATATAAACAAAATCTCTTTCACCATAATGTTTTGCATCCAACTTTTCTACATTTTATCTATAAAAAATTGATACTGATAATATGATATTACGAAGAGAGCTACTATAATCCTATTATATAGGTGATTTAATACAATAAGCAGTTTTGATATTTTACTCATTGAATAGATCGAAATACAGTTTTATTTTGGTAGTACTTACTGTCTTCAATCACTATCATGACCACAAAGCATATAATCTGCATCGTGTGAACGCATTGTATAACTTTTAACAAGTGTGTTCAATTTAGAGAGAATACATTAAGAAACAATGTGTTAATTACAAGTAAATGTACAATTTCACAAAAATGTCACCTTGTCATTAAAATGACCTTAATAGTACAATATAAACTATTTAATCTATTTACAGTTATGGGTTGAATTGAAAAATTATGTTATTTGATACATTATTCAAACATCTAAGCTGGAACTGAAGATCATTTATTCGTATATATTTTGACCTCTAAATCTATTTCGTGGTCAATTTATTTGCTGTATATGTATAGCCTAATGGCTTTTGTACAAGCTGCCAGACTTTTACTAGAAATAATATATCTAGAACTGGTTCTATGCATAAGTTTTAATAATATCTATTATTATATGAATTTAATTCAAAAGCTGTCTTTTTACAATGTTGTTTAGCATGTAGTAAATTATAATTTAAGTTGCTCAAATTATTTTTTTTACTCTATGGTAGTTCTAACTGTTCAAAATCCGAGTAAGTCAATACATTCTTAGATAGAACAAACCAACTTATAGGCTTGAAATTTCTCATAAAATCGTTATGTCGATAAGGTCGAGTTTAATGATGATGCATGTCACTCCATGGGATTTGACGGTACAATAAAACAGTTTTAAAATTTAGTGTTGTGATTTTGTATATTTGTATGTTTTATAACAGTTGGTACTTTTAAACCTTAAATTTTGCATTTTACTTTACCAAACATTATTATGAGACACGTAGTGTAACTTTTATTATTTAAATTGGACTTTCTAATTTCAATTTTCAAACAAAATATTCGTATTTTTTTATCGTAGTCAAAGATAATTTCTTATACGCTTCGTGAAAAATAATTAATTTCAACGAGAAATGGTTGTTCACGTGCTACACCCAAATAGGAGTCTATGGCAATTTTTTAAACCTTTAACCTTAAAAGGACTACGAAATATTATTTACCTTAACAATTCTATTCCTTATTCAAAATAATCATACGGCTCCACCATAATAAATGCATCACTAGATTTTAATCGAACTTAGTATTTCTCTACTCTGTCCTAAAATAGTTTAAACGTTACTAGAATTATTGGAACTATTTATTCAAATATTATGGAAAATATTTTTATTTTATTGGTACTTAAATTCTTTATAATGTTTTTTATTCAAAACTTGATCAAAAGATTGTAATATTTTCCAGTGGCCATCACGGATAACGAGACACAGTGTTCTACTTATATTTATCAACAGCCCGTGTCTATGTTTCTAAACACTGAAAATTTATGGAAACAACGGAATATATTACGTAATGCAAATTAAATGGATAAAACAATAAAAAGTTTACAATAAAATTAACATTATTTTTGAAAATATGCAGTAAATACGCAACTATATCAATATGAAAGGATTTCACGATGAATAGCGTCATACACATAGTTTACGTGAGAGCCAGATTAATTACTCTTCCAATATGTATTAAGAAGCTTAATAAACACTATGATTGCTGGTCCAAATCCAGATATTCAAAACCATATCTATTTTTATTCATGATTTAATTAACACGATTAAACAAAGATTAGACATTTTAACAGACATGCGCTACTTCAAATAAAGAGAAATATATCGCTAGCCTAGTTTGTAGGTATGTATGTTACCATTTACATTTAAAAAAGATATTTAAAACTTAACTTCTTTTTTGTTTTTTATTTATGCGCGTACGTAGTAGGACCGTTTATTTCTCCACACATTATATTTTTTAAGGAAGATACCAGTAATTCAGGGAAGGGTGCTCTTTGTCTAGTGATGGGTAATTAAAAACAGTATATTGTTTTTCTTACTCATCGGTGAGGACTATTCACAGCGTTATTTATAAATTTCTAAACAGGCAATGTCATGATGGAAATGTGTGTATAACCAAATTGAGGCTCAATTAAGAACCATGGAGGACAGGCAAGAACAATGTAAGTAACAGGCAAGAAGACAATACATACATTGATTGGAAATTGTGTAATGTACAGAAATTTACATTGTGGTAGATATCTACCAGAATGAATTTCACACAGATCACAATATTTTTCTAACTTAATAAATGACCTTACCAAATTGGCAGTGAGTAAATTTGAGTGACCTTACGGGACATGGAATGCCCAAAATGGGCGAGAAAAGAATAAACAAATATCAATATAGGTTTGATGTTAAATTAATGAAACATATAGCTGTGCTGCCATAAAACGATGTTTCCACATACCAGCTGAATATATGTAACATATTTTTTCAGTCCATACCATGATATAGGAATCTTTTATATTTTTATATTTATTTGATTTTTTCTGTTATGTTTTTGTGACAATTTAATAGTTATACCTCTATTCGCGGTGGAGGCTAGTCCAACCCATCAGAGATCGTTATAACCAGTATATCTATTCTTGAGTCATAATTGGTGTAACATTTCAGATTTTGCTTTATGTATTTAGATTAGAAATATGATTAAATTAAATTTTACATGAAGGTTCTGTGAAACGTAAAGTGGTTTACACAAGAGAATGGCCAACGTTTGCTCGGTTAAACTTCAATCCGATGGGGCACTGCATGCAAATATTGTAACGATGTCACATCCGGTATTTACAAACCCGGAGTTTGAATAGTACATCCGGTGCTTTATTTTGAGGTTGTACTAATTCCATTACGTTCTTCACGATTCTGATAAAGATTATAAAACCGAAAATATGTTTATTCAATTACGTAACGTATATCAGAAACTGGTAGTGACACCTCATAATTGAGAGAAAATAAAACGTACCAAGGAAATTAAATAAAAATGAGACATTTATTTACTTTATAACACTTTATAATCCAAGAAATATGTAACTTAGGATGTTCTTAGATTTAGTAGTTAAAAATGGTAACTACTTTATAGTCATAATTGCTTACAAATATCGTGAATGATTTGTTAACCATTTATGTACATAAGAAATTGCCTGTTATAATCGGTACAGAAAAAGTTACACTGTGTTTTGCTATGTAATGTTTCACTCATTATTGTATAATGGAGATGTGTAATATTACGGGATTAACACTTCAAATAAAACATTAAATATTTATTTAGACTAGAAATTACACCATGAACAAAAAAACAACACATATTGTAAAGTGAAAACTATAAAAAACCAATTTTGAGATGCATAGTTATAATCTGAAAAAAGAAAGGGAAGAAAGACATTAATTAGAACCAAAAAAAAACCATACACAACGAATACAATAATAAGAGATACCGTTAGGGGTGGGAAGTCACTGGCGTCAGCACTCCCGAAACGGGCGTAAGGCTGAGGTTTTTCAGGGGACTCTCATACACGTGGACCTAGAAGATAAAGGAACACGCGTTTGGAGAATTCTTTTTCCAGAAAATAACCAAGTACTCAGTGTTATTTAAAATTGTTGAGTTGTGAGTTACACAAATGTGAGTATTTAATCAATTAATATAATTCGAAATATTTATAAGAATAATTTTTATACGTTATCGTTTCTTTGTTTGAAGATTATTATTGACGACGGAAGAATTGTGAAGGAAACAGGATTTTTCCGGAAATTTGCCATCGTTCAGTGAAACGAGAAATCAGTAACACACGTTCAGTCAAACAAGAAATCAGTAACACCTTGTTAAGTGAAACAAGAAATCAATAACACATCGTTTAGGGAAACAAGAAATCAGTAACACGTCGTTCAGTGAAACAAGAAATCAGTAACACTCGTTCAGTGAAAAAAGAAATCAGTAACACTCGTTCAGTGAAATAATAAATCAGTAACACTTGTTCAGTGAAACAAGAAATCAGTAACGCTCGTTCAGTGAAACAAGGCATTAGTAACACTTTTTCAGTGAAACAAGAAATCAGTAAAACATCAGTAACACAGTAACACATGATTTCTTGTTTCACTGAACGATGGCAGGTGTCCGGAAAATCCTGTTTCCTTCAGTACGTAATAGTTTATATGAAAATAATAATTTAAACGAAAAAATCACAAAACAATGTAATATTCAGGTAATTTAATTAATATTCTTGATTTATGAATAATATTTTGCATGTTAATTTACTGCATATCGCAGTAAGCTAAGTTTACAAAATATTATAAAAAAGTGTTTAAATTCATCACCCACATTTATTAGCATATGACATTACCTATAGTGCATTATTATAATTATCATAACCAGTAAAAGAGGTATACACTCGAGTGTAATACAAAACTATGTTATATATTGATGTAGAAAAAGGATTAAGAACTGGAATGTGTGTAAAAATTTAAACTATATTTTTGTATTTTGAACGGTTTTAGAGTTACTGAGGACACAAGTATATATAAGTTGTTAAAAAATTTCCTAATTTTTTTGACAAAGCCGCAAGAACAAATTAAATGAAGAATAACTGTTGAATCTATATTTGGAATTAAGAATACTAATGTCTAGTAGATTATTTTACATGCTTCTTCTGATGCATTATTGATAAAACCTTTCATTGCGTTATTATATCAAAGCTGTGTCAAATAATAAAAAGAAAAGTTATTTGATATCTCTTAATGTCATAGCACTAGTCTAACTAGCTAAACTATTAATACAGTTTTAGAACTAATGTATCATTTTAAACCGTATTTAAAACTGAAGAAAAACCAACAAGTATTATTAAAAATACTAATTGTAGCAGAAGATCAACTGCAGAAAGCAGGTAAAGCAGGTTCTCAATTTGTTGAAAACTAAGGTTCATATTACAACACAATGAGTAGAGAAGAATGGAGGTAATCTAGAGCTAATGGAGGATCTTGTGGTTGTTTAATAGACTGTAAGACATTACCCTACTCTAAATCATCATTTCAGCATTCAGTAACATTATAATTGTAAATTATGTGTATTCAGATGGGTCTTAGTGATTCCGAGATTGGGATGTGTAGAATATAACTATTATACTGTAGAGAGTATGTGGGAATTATTGAAACACAAACAATTGAAATAAGTGGTTAGTTGATTTAGTGTACAAAAATATTTATAAGTTTACTAAGATTTTCATATTCTCTTTACGTTGTACAACGATTTATTCGCAATAAATATATATCCGACTCCCGGCGGAGCAAGTACTTTTTGTGATTCAATCTTTATTGAAATTAAATAAGGCTATTGCCATTTATACAATTTAATGTAAATAAAAATCGTTTGACAGGTATTTGGTCTTCCGATCATATGTTAGTTTGCTTATTTTAACGCATATGTGACAGATACGGCCAAATACAAATTAATTGAATCGGAAAAAGTAAGCGCTCTGTGGTGTAATGGTAGCACATTCACCCGGCAAGTGAGAGATCCGGGTTCGACTCCCGGCGGAGCAAGTACTTTTTGTGATTCAATCTTTATTGAAATTAAATAAGGCTATTGCCATTTATACAATTTAATGTAAATAAAAATCGTTTGACAGGTATTTGGTCTTCCGATCATATGTTAGTTTGCTTATTTAAACGCATATGTGACAGATACGGCCAAATACAAATTAATTGAATCGGAAAAAGTAAGCGCTCTGTGGTGTAATGGTAGCACATTCACCCGGCAAGTGAGAGATCCGGGTTCGACTCCCGGCGGAGCAAGTACTTTTTGTGATTCAATCTTTATTGAAATTAAATAAGGCTATTGCCATTTATACAATTTAATGTAAATAAAAATCGTTTGACAGGTATTTGGTCTTCCGATCATATGTTAGTTTGCTTATTTAAACGCATATGTGACAGATACGGCCAAATACAAATTAATTGAATCGGAAAAAGTAAGCGCTCTGTGGTGTAATGGTAGCACATTCACCCGGCAAGTGAGAGATCCCGGGTTCGACTCCCGGCGGAGCAAGTACTTTTTGTGATTCAATCTTTATTGAAATTAAATAAGGCTATTGCCATTTATACAATTTAATGTAAATAAAAAATCGTTTGACAGGTAATTTTGGTCTTCCGATCATATGTTAGTTTGCTTATTTAAACGCATATGTGACAGATACGGCCAAATACAAATTAATTGAATCGGAAAAAGTAAGCGCTCTGTGGTGTAATGGTAGCACATTCACCGGCAAGTGAGAGATCCGGGTTCGACTCCCGGCGGAGCAAGTACTTTTTGTGATTCAATCTTTATTGAAATTAAATAAGGCCATTGCCATTTATACAATTTAATGTAAATAAAAATCGTTTGACAGATATTTGGTCTTCCGATCATATGTTAGTTTGCTTATTTTAACGCATATGTGACAGATACGGCCAAATACAAATTAATTGAATCGGAAAAAGTAAGCGCTCTGTGGTGTAATGGTAGCACATTCACCCGGCAAGTGAGAGATCCGGGTTCGACTCCCGGCGGAGCAAGTACTTTTTGTGATTCAATCTTTATTGAAATTAAATAAGGCTATTGCCATTTATACAATTTAATGTAAATAAAAGTCGTTTGACAGGTATTTGGTCTTCCGATCATATGTTAGTTTGCTTATTTAAACGCATATGTGACAGATACGGCCAAATACAAATTAATTGAATCGGAAAAAGTAAGCGCTCTGTGGTGTAATGGTAGCACATTCACCCGGCAAGTGAGAGATCCGGGTTCGACTCCCGGCGGAGCAAGTACTTTTTGTGATTCAATCTTTATTGAAATTAAATAAGGCTATTGCCATTTATACAATTTAATGTAAATAAAAATCGTTTGACAGGTATTTGGTCTTCCGATCATATGTTAGTTTGCTTATTTAAACGCATATGTGACAGATACGGCCAAATACAAATTAATTGAATCGGAAAAAGTAAGCGCTCTGTGGTGTAATGGTAGCACATTCACCCGGCAAGTGAGAGATCCGGGTTCGACTCCCGGCGGAGCAAGTACTTTTTGTGATTCAATCTTTATTGAAATTAAATAAGGCTATTGCCATTTATACAATTTAATGTAAATAAAAATCGTTTGACAGGTATTTGGTCTTCCGATCATATGTTAGTTTGCTTATTTTAACGCATATGTGACAGATACGGCCAAATACAAATTAATTGAATCGGAAAAAGTAAGCGCTCTGTGGTGTAATGGTAGCACATTCACCCGGCAAGTGAGAGATCCGGGTTCGACTCCTGGCGAAGCAAGTACTTTATATATATATATATATATATATATATATATATATATATATATATATATATTTACAGAATCAGGTTATTCTCTTCTTAAGAAATAAACCACAGTATATTGGTTTGAAACATTTATAAATTTTCGTGTATCTAGGTACACTTCTTCAGATAAATATACATGTATAAATATTTACATAAATTGGGACAAAACATTACGTAAGAACTCAAACAAGAATATATATATATGTGTGTGTGTGTGTGTGTGTGTGTGTGTGTGTGTGTGTGTGTGTGTGTGTGTGTGTGTGTGTGTGTGTGTGTGTGTAAATCTATATAGTCTGTATATATGAAGTTTATTATTAATATTTTATAAAATAATAATGTCAAATTTAATTAGTATCTAAAAATATGCGTTAAATAACCATATACGAAGTGCTGACAAAAGTATTAATGCATGTTTTCAGTTAAAATACCTTTACACAATGCTTATCAATGAGGGATAGTGTATGTTAAATACACCTAGCATACCCCACTTGATCCAACTACTATCCTGTTATCAAAGTTTTCTTGACAAATTTGAAACAGATTGTTAAACCGAAAACTGATAGCATGAACTAAATTACTTATTAAAAACTTTCTGACAATTCGATTGCTAAATCCCTAGGCCAAATCATTAATTTAGTTAATTGATTATTATTTACAACACACCTTATACAAAGTGATTAAAGAAACGAGCTGACTGAAGTACAGAATAGTGTGTGGGTGTCCTTTGTATTCTCGTTACTATCTAAAGCAGACTTCTCTTAGAGATGCATTAATTAGAAACCCAGAGAACGGAAATTAAGGAGCAACAAAATAACTTGTGTGTTACAAACGCTTAGTTATTGGTCTGATTGTGTTCAGTGGCTAATAAATAGGATCCAAGTAAATTTTAATATTCGTTTTGCATTCTTGGGTTATTTAGTAGTTTGGACTAGGAAAGAAGGCAAGTGGACACATTATAGATTGTTATCTATGAATAGAAATGCTGTAATCGGAATTAATTGCTTCTAATTTTGTATTAGCTTGCAAGTGTACGCAAAACTACTCTTTGAGTGCCAGACTTATTTACTAGTCACTAACCGAACATGCTGGACATTGTCTCATAAGGTATTATTCTAAACAATACAGATACTATAAAAAGTTCGTGACGGGTAAGGGAAAAAAAGAAGAATTGGACGCGCTCGCAAGCACATGAGTAAAACAATAATAACTATAGATTAGGTAGAAAAATGTGTAGCGTGAATCTTGAAAATAGGTGTGATATTCTTTTGATTTTATATGTATATGATTAGTAAACCTTCTTCTGTTTAAAAGCGTCTCATACCAATCAATAAATTCAATGGGTACTCTAAGCAAACTAGCTGTCTCTACAGCTGTTATTTTAAATTGTTACTTAGTACAACTGTATATATATATATATAATTTATATTATAAGTTATATATATATTATATAAGTTTATATAGTACATTAGTTTATAAAGTTTTTATAATACAAGTGCATATAAATATATATCCTACTATACTACATAATATTATACTACATACTTCTCTTGAAACACCTTGTATTCTACAGTCGTAGATTAATACAATGTTAGAAGTTTGTATAAGAAATTAAAATTATAGATTACTTATGAAAATCAAATTAAAAGTCACAACTGAAAGAGTTAACTTGTTAATAAAAATTTATTTTACGTTCCTTTACGGGCTTGATTTAATTGGGACTGAGTCTTTTAAATTCCAGCGAATTTTGCAGATTTATTAACTTGCAAAGTTTGCGGATTTATTAACTTATAAGATATCTATTACTCAACCTTTGTTAAACACTGAATTCGTTTATATTCCCTGGGCTCGTAAATTCATACCGTGTTGTTAGAAATAATAATTTGTTAATTTCTTAACATTTTAAACCAAACACAAGGTATCTTTTTAATGAACGTAAACGTACTTTAAATTGATTAGAAATTGATTTAATGTTAAAGAAGTATTTAGTACCTACACGTGACAGATAAATTATATTTAAATATTGCTAATTAAAACTTAACCAAGTAAATATGAAACTGTCAAACAGTGGCTCATATAATAGCTTTTCCAAAGCAAACTTTTTCGAATGGAAAGACATTTTTATGTGGAATTAAGAGTAAATGAAGCAAAATATTAATATTTAGTAAATAATAATTTTCTGGTAAGTTGTTTTAACAGCAGATCCATTCTAATGTTGATATTTTATATTGAACTAGTTAATATAAAGCATAAATTCGATTCAACATGAATGATGTAAATCTTCTTTACACTTTAAGACTATTAGGTCAATTGTCTTATTAATAAACTTTCTTATAGTAATAATGTGATGTAGTGATGAGATATCAGCAGTAAATTATTATAATACAAGGCAAATACTTTCGAAAAAAATATGTAAATTCTTCTACGTTATTATAATAATATTAAAGTTCTTTCTTTACCTATAAACACTGTGGATTATGAATGAAAATTTTGTTATGAATTGACATTAATATATTTCTTAATCTTTATCATTTTCAACTGAATACAATATAGATTTCAGTTGTAGTATTGTAAGAATTGATACATAAAATACGTATTACGGAATATATTATTATATTAAAATAATATTAAGAAATCTACCTTAATTTTTACTATATAGCGTTGACTACAAAAAATCACCTAGGATTTATTTTATTTATGTCAAAATTAGGTAATTTATTTACGTAGCCTATCACAATGTTTATAATAAAACCTTTTTTAAATATAACGAACGAAATCGTATCATTTAAGAAATTAATCTTTTTTACACATTTAGTGTCTGATTCGGTGGCAACCTATTATGTGGGATTACTAAAAACATACTTAACTAATCATGTCCTTATAATGATAATTTATTAATATATAAGCTGTATTCAGTATGTACTTGGAAAGGTTTACGGAATGTATTGACTCAACAAAATACTTAAGGTTTATTGCTCTCAACATTATTTTGCCTAAAAATGAACAACATTACTTCTGATTTTCAAAAACTGTAGTCGTATAACATGGGTTCTACCAATTTTACGATTTGTGTCATGTATGTATTATCTATAGTTTTATATGCACCAAATATTTAATTTTTCTTATATATATATCATAAACTCATTTATAACTACTGAATATGATGAGGAATTACTTCATTTCATTAGCAGAATTAACTACCACCGCTTTCTTACTTAAGCGATCCGCTGAATTATTACAAAGAACTACTCTGATATGATAATGAAGGATCAGCCAAGAACCTGACAGGTCAACAACAAAGTGTCCTTGTCAGATTGATCTCGGCTGAGAACCTTGTTTGTTACTTGGATTATCCTCACTTGAAAGGGCCATAATAAAGGATCTCAATCTCAACGTTCGTATATTTGATAAACTCAACCAATTTACGTACGATAAACCTGTTTTATTTTATACTTAAAATATCAGTTATTTTGTTAAGAAAGTAATAAAAAGTATGTTTTTAAGCTATTGATTGCCATAGAAAATGTTAATATAAACAAAACAACCTGAAGATATACAGATAGAGACAATTATTTATATTTATTTCTACTTATTGAAAGTTTACACCTATGAAATATACACTTAACATGATCCCAAAAGACCCTCAGTTTCAAAGTTTTTAACTGGTTGTGATGTTTTTAAAATTGGAAAGGTGGAAAGGTATTGGAACGAAATGGTATTCCTGGTAGGAAAAAAATAGCAAATATATATCAAAAAGAATTTGCATTTTTTCAGTATCACTTTTCAATTTTTTCAATTGGACAATTCTAATAAGATTTACATACAACTTACATCTCGATAGTTTAGATAATGTTATATGATTTTCAAAATATTTATATTTTTGTAATATACCCATAAATAATGGAGTTTGAACTTTAACATTTTGGATCTGCACCCATATACTGGTCTACCAAGGTGACCAATAAAATAAAAAAGATATTTCTATATACGTTATGTATACGTATTTCTATATATTTTTAAGTTTTTGGTATGGCATATTATTTTAGTATTTTTGTCATTTTATTGTATTTATAACATAAATATCTTTATCAAGTCTAAACTTGTTTCAGCATTTATTTTGCCAATTGGCGATTAAAAAGTCTTACGGGATTAACATATTACTTTTACTTAAAAAAACAAAGTACCAAAGATTTAGTGTGACTAAAAGTTTAGTAACGGTTATATACCTTTGATATTTTGTCGAGAACTGTATGTAATGGTGTTGTGATGTTAATGATTTAAGGTGCCGCCTTATGGGAACTTCGAAATTATATGAAAAGGTGGCTTATGGAAATAGGTGATATATTTATCAAACCAATATCTATATCAATTATCAAGGGTCTCTGGGAGTTTTTAAGGCCGTCCACCGTTGACCTTTATCCTGACTGTCTTCACGAGCCTCTGGTCTAAGCAACAGTTTTATTGAATTGAAAAAAGGGGGAACGCAAAGATGTAGCACAAGGCGACAATGCTGATAATAAGTTCTATGGGAACAGACGGGATTTTAATTTACGCTATCACCAACTTCGATTGAAATACCACCGTTTTATGCCGTAAAGCCACCAATACTGCTATTAAAAGAAGTTAATATAACGAGCAGAGTTTCCAGATACCTCCCTGAGTTGTACGATTAAATAAATCTTTTATTGGGGTATTATACGATTATAAATAGCTAATGTTTTTACCATGATAGCACAAGGTAACGATATGGCTTTAGCAATTGCTTAAAAAAATGGCTATTAACGTATTTGTGGATAAGGAAACATGATTTCAGAGAGATATAGCCAGAGGCTGCTTACTCTGGATTCGGAAAAAAATCCGATTCAGTAGGGGTAGTTATAAAAATATACAGAAACCGTTTACATACTTCTGTAGGACAATGTTCACCAAAGTTTAATATATGTAAAGGAAAATTGTTTAAATGTGCTTTCTGCCTGTGAACTCTGTACAGTACTAAATATCACATTGAGAGAGCTCGGACCGACAGATAGTTGGATATCTTATCATAGAAACGTATCACATAATCCTATAGCATTGAAAGAACTGGATGGCTGTAGATAGACTAGGATGTAACAAGAGCGGGCTTACAATAAATGAGTAAGACGATAATGTATGGCAACAATTAGATTTTGGTATGAGCACGTTCTCCAAGACATTTCATGAATCATAAATAATGAATCAGCTAATATCGTGAATCAAAGTTACCGCATGCGATATGATTTAGTTCAATGTTATTCATCTATACGGTTTTGCATGGTTTTGTCATGGGGGAGGTTCAGCTTGATGAATATAAGCCAAGTATATAGTGTGCGAGAGCGACAATATTCTGTAGGTGTCTTATAAAAATCCCATAGAAAGGTCGTACTAACCATTGTACGGTGATGAAAATTAACCATATTCATCTCAAAATGACGAAAAAATAATACACTAAAAAATTATAAAAACTGGGAGACGATTTAATCATCACGTAATGATTTTGTAATTTCTTTATTGTCACAAAATACTGTGATAGTTGTATTAGACATGTACATAACATATTTAACAAAGAATTTTACTTTTTTATGACTCGTTTTCTATACTGTGTATCTACATTATTATATTGGTTACTTTAAATGCTTTTTCATGTTACATCAAGTTAGGAATTGCTCATTTAACCTGAACATAAAAGGTCCTTGTTGCTGCTATGTTGAGACGTATGAAAGCTATAACAGACACTATCTCAGGCTGGCCACCTTGAGAGAAGGGGAAGCTAAATCTGTTCCAGCCTCTTTCATTGAAAGCGGGCAAGGGAACTGGATTACTCTCTCGTGTATAGGTGTGGAAAAGACATTTACAATATGGAACTCACCCACTACAACATTCATGTTCAACAGCACGAGTAAACCAGACCTATCGACCAGCCCTATATACTCTAAAATCTTGACATCTGCAGTTAGTGATGAGCCGCTCTTGGATATCCATTGGGTTCCCTACATTTCAATGACGCAACGGGATTTGCTGTGATCAATATAGTTCTACGGGCAGGTTAAACCAACCTGAAGAGGTCTATCCCGTGGTATTTCCGCATGTTGGTCTATAAATATTGCCAAGTAACTAATGTGGACTCTTGCTAGGAGAATAAGTACATGTGCTAATTGTTATAGATTACTTACAGGAAGATTTATACCTTATTCAGAACCGACATTATATATATATATAAATTATATATATATATTAAGATTTATAATAAGATAATATATAATTAAGATTTAAGTCATAAATTAATGATTTATTAATGAGCTTGTAGTGGTATGGATTTAACTTTGGAAGTGAAACCGGAATATATTAGGTTGAAAACTAATAAGTTATGATGGCGATGGAATTAAATACCTAACTAGACTCTAAAGAAAATATTTCATATGAAATTATAGCATTTATGCAATATTAATTTTATATACTTTTGTTATTTAATAGGTAATATTCCAGCTACAAGCAATAGGAAGAAATAACGGAAAATGAATCTCAATTAAAACTACATCATCAATCGCATTCATTATGTTGATCAGTTTGTGATCTATCAGTAATGAGATTTGCAACCATGCACTACCAACGAATTAGCCGCAACTTATTTATGATTTCAAATAAAATCTGTTTCACCTCACGTTCGAATACTATATTTAATAAAGCAGCCTTTTTATTTTAGGCATATATCGTTTCTCATTATGCCATCATATATTTACTTATTCATTTAAATATTATCTAGCAACACTTCAACCCATTAAAATTAAAGTATTATTGAACAGAATGTTAAATAAATTGTTAGTGTAAATAATATATCAACTACCTAACTAAAATAAGTTAGTTATGTTTCAATTTCTTTATAAAGTAAAAACCAACAGCCCGAGTTTGATTTGTTAGTGGAAATTAATTGAGCAGGTGAAGTGTATGTTGTGAATTCAGAAACTAAAGGGTGTGATACTTAAAACAAGGTATATTATTATTTTTTATATTCAGATTAAAATTCAAATGAAGAAAAGGTTTATTAAATCAAAACTACTGAGACGAGAACCACTCTTCTCGAACTTTCAATAAATTCCCAAGTTTTCTCTCTGACGTAACGGAAGAACAAAGGATTGTTATCAAATAACATTGACATAAAATATTGGCTTATTTGAAATAATTGTTCATACAATGTATGATCTCCTACTTTCACATGGAATTTTATTAAAAATGGATTTTTTATTTATAAAAAAAAAAAAATTAAACTCATGATCATATTATCAGGACTAAGTTTAGAATTGGAAAGAACCACACTTTGATAATAATAAGAAAGTAAATGACAGCGTGCATTAAATATTTATATTTCTACGCAATAAAGTAATTTTATTTTTCTAATAGTGATTTTTTAAATGAATAGAAGTAACCCTATAGTAACCCCACAAAAACTAACATTGTAAACAGGGTCACTGTAGCCGTATTTCTTTTCAATACGGAACTCGAAGACGGATTTATGGGGTTCACTATCAAAAATTATATTATTCAATAGCAATAATATGTCCTAAGAATATTTTTATTGTATTGCCTTTAAAAAGTGAAATGTTTAAGAGAAATAGTTTTTAAAATATATAAAATACATCACTAACCCTTAACAGTAGTTGTATTGGGTTAACCATGTGTTATAATTCACGATAAATAGTTTCTGTATATTTATAGCAAGTATTTTGCAGGAATGTCTTTTACTAAAATAGGAGTAATCAGTATAACATGACACTGATTGCGAGATCCTTCTCCTGTTTAACGTGGTATTATTAAATGTCTCACAGTGTCAACCTTGTCAGGAGGGAACGTAATGAAAAACCATCCCCTTGTTGTGTCTCTCCAGCTTGGCTCGGATCAGTCAGCAGTACACTACACTGATTTAAATTTTCTTCCAATGTTAAACATGCATGATGAAATATTTCATCGGTTTCAGTAAAAAAATACCTTTGGTGGGTAATAATCTTTCTCTAATGTTGATACAGATGAGTAAGTAGAAAAGATGCTCTTTGCAGTGTCCCTCTAATGTTATACATAGCTTTATTGAATTCCTCTCAGTTTTAACATTGCAAGTAGCATTTAAAAACGACTTTCTGTTGTAATTAAATAACTTGGGTACTGTACTGAAGTCTATAGAAAACCATGCTATTTGTTGAAATGTTCCTATCATAACAAAATAGAATAATAAACAATATTTCATTGTCTCAATCGGTCAATATTCTTAGGTATAACTTAAAAAAAATCCTGTGACCTGTCTTTACAACTCATTCAGATTAGCTGGTTGAAGACGACGCTGACAACAATGTACTTTTCACGCTAAACATTGCACTAATGTCTCATTCTGTTAATCTTGCTGGGCGGAGAAGTGAAATGGAACAACCTAGTTAATGCATCTTCAGTAATGTATGCAGGAATTATTTTGGCCACTACTTTTTATTTGCTGATCAAAAACAATTGAGTAACTACACACTCTACGGCTCTGTCTAATCTCAGTTTTATTCAGGCTCCTTTTATTTCCCCAAGTTTCCTATCTTTATTTAAACAAGTTGGTGATTAAAAAACATTGTTATAAAACATTTACTGAAAATCATTATTCAACGGTAATTTTGATTTTAGATATGTCTTTTCTTGATTTCAGTTTGTAAAATGAATTATATACTGTTTATAAACATACAATCCGTTCTAACTTAACATTAGTACTTGACCTATATTACAGAATGTCAATTTTTAGTTTTCGTTTCATGATTGCAACATTTGAATAAAATTAGAGAATTTGATACAATTCCTGGTTATAAACTTACACTACAGTATGAATAAATTTAACACTAGTAATTGAAATATTTATTTTACTACACTGATGGTATATAATGATACTGTATCCTGATAATCATGACACCTCTTGAACTGGTCATCCATCAGGAATTAAATTTTACTGGCAGAAACACACTTACCCTGTATTATTTTGGCTAGGTAAAATCAAGTTCGCGATAGGATATAATCGAAGGTTCAACCTATCTATCTTTTTACGCTGTACTATTCATGGGAGTGTTGAAAGGACACATATTGGCATGGGAAGCGACACAACTGCAGAGAGTTGTTGTTTCTTATGACTGACAAACCTCATATTTTTATAGGTACTATTTTATCATTCAGTATGTTTTGATTTCACAATCATTTGTTTTATGTAATAAACCACTCTTTCAGTACTAGTTGAAATGCTGTATTTTTAATAAAATGAGACCGTCACAGGTGAAAATTCATTATAATAATAAATATTGAACCTTTACGTTCTTTATCTGTATAGTTTAAATTATTCATTAGGTATATTACAGTGAAGTTGAAGTCAAAGTGAGGATTACTTGGTCTTCAAAAACGTATGAATAAATATCGTGTAAGGTCAGCAGAGTAAGAATTTTTAATTAAAACTAATTTGTCTTCAATACATATACATATATATATATATATATATATATATAAAACAACAAAAATTTAATATTAGGCTATATTTAAGTAATTTAATTATCAAGTACTTATTTATTTCAGTTCTAGGCTTAGTTTCATAATGTAATAAAAAAAAACTTGCTCAGGAAATTGTTGTAAATCTGTGTATGTTGATTGATTATTTATAACTAATGATATTTACTTGTATTCTTAAGAAACCTCTAGTCGCCATTGCTTTATCATATTTACACTGCCGACAAAATATTACGTAGTCAAGATTAAAGAAATTGAGGAAAATAGTTAAAATTAAAGTATTGTTTATTCTTTACATTAAACTTCTTCATTTTGAAATTATTCTTTTGATGTTCTATTAGGAATGACATCAGCCATGGCACCGATTTATAGCAATATTGCTGAGCTTATATTGTTGACTGACTGGAATGTCAAGAGCACAACGTGCAATAAATAGGAAACGAGGAGGCAGATCGAGTCATTCATATTTTGTGGCCGACAGATAACAAACCATGCAGTACGGGAGGGAACGTGGAATGTTCATTTAACCCCTTGGTTTTGACAGCTTCGCGTGTATTGTTAACGATTAACGTCTACTGAAAGATATTTCTACGACAAAGTTTAAATTGGACACAAATGGACTACCTATTAACCAATTACTCCACATAATTAACTTCGGGTGAACACACTATTCCCTACATTGCGGTAATGCAGTAGAAACCTACGACAAATCTATTTTCTCTATTATTGCATATCTCTATATACCATATGATTTAAAAGCGATGTCTAAGTATTAATTATGGGCAAAGTGATAAAAACATTTTGAATACTCATACGCGTAAATAAGCAAATTCTGTATTGCTGCTTGCAAAATAATTGTAACCTGTTTGAATATGAGGTTTACAATAAATGTAAGACAAATACAAACCTGAAAACGTTTATACAAAAAACTTAATCATATTGCTGTAATTTTATAAATTGACATTTGAGAGGAACCACTAACGTATTAGCTGACTTGTAGTAGACATTTAAAAATTACACAATATTACGTATTTTGTTATATAACTAGAACAAAACTTAAATTCTTGAAACTGAAATGTCATGAAACTAGAAACGTGGTATGAACTAAGTCATTTTCCGTAACTATGATGAGTTAATCAACATAATAAAAAAAAATTTAAATCATAGGAGTGTTTATGAGTGCTTTGTGTTACAATAAAAAAAGTCACGAATTACAACGTAAATTTCATAAAAACACCCTCCCCCCTCTCTCACTCTTTTTCTTTCTAAAGAATATAAAGCTATATTTAATACAACATATAATTACTTTTATTAGTAATTATATGTTGTCTCTAGTATTTACTCTGATATCTGTATTATGTTATGTCATGGTTATTTGATTAAATGGAATTGTATGTGCTACTTTAGGTCTTACCTTAGGACACCAGTACATTACATTTTTGTTATAACATATCATATATTCCTAGTAAGATATTTTACGCAAGGCGCCTGAAGTAAAGGATAATTAAAAAATGGAACGCAAAAAAGTTCTTTGGTTGTTATACTGAGGCCGATATAAGCCACGGTACCGTTTTATAACGAAATTGCTCACCTTTACTTATTTACACGGCAGTAAATAGCAAACGACCGGGTAGATCGAGTCGTTAATTTTTTTCGGACAACAAATACAAAATCATTCAGCAATAGATGAAGTGTTGAATTTCGCTTTAAACCTTTGTAGCAGACGGCTTCGTGTTTGTTGTTAATGGTCGTACGTCCTTCGAAAGGGGATTCTACAAACATCTAAACAGTTTACTATCTATTAACCTTTCAAGATAACCAAGCCAATACTGCACTCAGCATGATTCATTGCTTGTATCCACACTATTCCCTGTAAAGCGGTGATACAGTAGTTCTAATGTTGTAATGTAAAATTCATGTTGTATCTCAACCTACAAAAATAAATTGTTCCTATTTCTCCATATACCGCCTGAGTTATATAAGCTATCTTAGTAACAGTTATAGGCACATTGGTTTACAAAAACGTGCGAGAAATACTCACCTATTTACATCACAAAGGATAAGTTATAAACTCACTCTTAAAAAAATTAGGTAAAGTATAAATTGAAATACTTTTGCGGATAAATGTAAAAAATTTATTTCGTATACGCTCGCTTTTGTATTAGTATTTTATCGCCTTTATTTATCGATGTTATAAACGTCAGCTAACAAGTTATCAACAAATCTGTTTAGTTTGTACAATTTAAGTAAATCTATTGAACCTCAAATTTTTACTTTATATTTTTACTGTGGAGAATTTAAACTATTACAATGTTTATAATTGTTATATCGTTCCATTTGCATAAGAAATAAATTTTTTATTTCTTTCTGGGAGATTGAAGAACTGAATCCCGATATAAGTTGACTTTAATCTACCATTAAATATATATAACGATACGAGTTTTAACTCGTAATACTGAATTAATATTTTTTTGTTTAAACCATTCTGTTACTTTCTTTTTTCAGAATGTATATGGCAAACCAATATACGACGATTTGCTATAATGTAAATTTATGCCCCACCTTAGGTTAATGGTAGTACCGTAATTCCACTTGCGACATAGATTTTACACGATTATGATTTTATTGGTTAATCAAATCGTTTTCGTTAACATCATATACTAAATTCTAGATGTTCTTAGACTACATACGTCCAATATAGACGCATTGGCATATGTAAAAAGAGGTATTAAACAAAGTTTAAGAAACCACTAGATACAATAAGATATATTATTATGGCTCTGAATTACAAATTGACTATGAATGAAAATTAACATATAGAAGTTAACAGTTAAAACTGTAGTTTTATAACGCTACTATAGTTTTGAGTTCTAATAAGTCAAATTCAGGCGCCAATAAGTATAAAAAGTGCCCCTTATATTATATAAATGAAGATTCATTCCAAATGTCAAATCTATCAGTCAGTTTATGAGATATCGTTCAGAAAGGCAGATATACAGATAAACGTACATACGGGCAGAAATGAAAATAGAAATCTAGGCATAAGAATACAAGATGTGCCTCTTTTGAAATATACATATAATTAATATCTACGTAAAAGGTTAGTAATTTATTAAAATATTTGTATTAGTTACTAATAAAAAAGAAGGTTCAACTTTGTTTGTGTGTTATTGTTGAAGTATTGATAAAATGTGCACAATAAAGAAAAACTAAACGGCTTTTTGAAGATTCCTAGTTTGTTGTATGTGATTTTTAAAAATATACTTTTAAGTCATACTTTTCCCAACATCTGATTGTTATTGTTGAGTGACTTACCAATCATGGTATTAATACTCTACCATGGTGGATGAGTATTATTTATTTTAATTTTAATCATCAAGAAATACTTTATATATATTTAGTCTAATTGCTCTAACAAGTGAAATATTCAAGCGGTCATTATGATAAAAAATAGAATCTTTTATTAGAAGTAAAGATGACACTATATTCGAACGTCGCAGACGGAGTAGTCTGATCTTGCACTGACCACTTCATCCGAACTCAGTTACCACAAATGAGATCACTTACCAAACTAGTTAGTAAGTTCTGTCTGTTTCTCTTGACCCGTCGTCTAACACAGCCATTAGCCTTTAACATTCAAATTTATTAACTAAATATATTAATTTACTAAGTCAATATCTGTTATTTGTTACACAAAGAGCTGTTGCTTCGGTTTCTTTCTTTTATTTGTTCTACTAAAAGTATGTAACGAATTAAAACCAATTACAAAGTTGTTGTGACAATTTTATTATAGTTGCCTATCTACGAATACTAGTTTGATTGAGTGTTTTTTGTTTCGTTTATAAAACTATAGTTAATTCCTTTTTGATACTATATAGTTTGTAGTTTAAAGTGTCCAAAGATTACAAATCGAAGAATAACGTTTAGTTGTTTGATCATACCTAACTAGGTAAACGATTGCTATAATACATCCAGCCTTTGCTATAGTCGAAAATTCAAAGTGCATCTGTTTTTCTTAACAGACACAATTGAAGTTAATATATTGTCGAACTCAGTAGATGCCTTTGAGATCCCTTGGAACGATATACTTGAGTAACGCAGACGCACAAACATTACCGAGAGCTCAGACCACTGAAACTACCTAATTCTTGCTAAAAGACTAATCATAACGAAAATATAATTTCATTATTTCTACACGAATGTACAAGTCCAGCTTGGTAATATGAAAAATCACACAATAAGCTCAGGTTGACGTGTGAGTATCTATGAATCCGCCCCAATATCCCAAAGGAATATGAAAAATAATTGTCATTTGCATAGGTTTCAAACCAGTTAGCGTTTTATTGCTCAGTGAGAAAAAGTAACAATGTATTGAGCTAATTTTACAGCCTATAACGATTAGTTTATCCATTTTCCTATTAAAAAAATGTTTCTTGGGCGCAAGCTAGGCAAGTGGGATATGTCCATCTCAGTTACGGTGAATACACTGTTGTTTTAATCGCGTTGTTTTATAATGTTACCAATTTATTAGCAATATTTAGTACATTGAAAAAGTTAATCTACTATTTTTCTAAATATCGTATTTCTGCTTATCATGTGTATTTCTAATAATACATTACTAATATAAACAGCAATTGGTTTAGATATACATATACGATCTGGAAACAGGGCAAGTAATTTACAAATTAAAAGTATTACATTATGAAGTGTACAGCCTAATTTACAATATTCAGCAAGTGAATATTAATTAGGTGATAAATTACCCTCTTCTTAGGGTTGTAAAGCTAATAAAAAGTATAGGCATAATGTTTTGCTATTTCCCCATTTTCTTTCATATTAAATATTGTTTCTAGATTTTTATAACATGTCCTTGACACTAGAAGAAGAGCACATACCAGATGTGTAATGGCCATTCTTTACTTCTTGTATCAATGATTGTACATTTTGAACACAGCCAACCCTTCAAATCTCCCTTTGTTTAAAATCAGTTTTAAATTTAAATGTTTAGTAGTTAACATTGTTGCACGACCATTCGGAAATGACCGTCATAAGTCATATTGTGTTAAGAACTGACCGAGCGGTCCATTTCCGGCGCGGCTTGATATTTATTGCATCCCCTGGTCAATTGGTTTCCTCGGTGTTCTGGTTAGTCCATCAGTGGTTGTTACTTTAAACGCCATTTAAAATAATAACATAAACCGAATGGTTCAAATATATAAACATATTTATACATGAGAGTAAAAAAGAATAAGTATTTGAAACATTATACAAACAACATTATAAATAAATAATTTTAATTTATAATAGTAGCTTTTTCCTTTATATAATCTTAGAACTGAATAAAAACAACAAATAGAGAATAGTATTTAGAAATAAAAAAAGTAAACACAATTACCTATAGCTGGAATTCCATGAGAAAACATACGAGAAACGTGAAAAGTTATTATTTTAATTTTCATAAGCTAATTAATAGGCAATTCAAATCAACTATCAATATTGATGTTCGGTTCGAATTTTTTCGTGTTTCACCAATCACTGGTAAGAATAAGCTGAAGAGATACACGCTTTTAAATATTTATTTAAATAGAAGGAATAATGTACGAATATGACAGGTAATGTGTTAATGTACAGATATAGTTAAATATCAAAAAATAGTTTAGAGGTGCATCAACAGGTAGCAATTTCCGACCGAAAATTACAAGTGTCCCAAAGAAGAGTATGTTGGGGGCAACGCAAAAGACGAAAATGCAAATTCTGCATAAGGTGAGGATATAAAATATAGTTAATATAAGAAATTGTCTTATTTTTTCAAGTAGCGTCTGTGGGAGAACTATATAATACTTGTGCCAAAGAACTATATACTATTTTATATATGTAAAAAATGGACGCGTTCTCGTGAGAGAAAACAAAAAAAACGCAGTAACACAACATCGTAACGTACTGGAAAGATATCCATAGAATTGGCAGTATCACATCCGGAGGACAGAGATCACAGTCCCCGCGAAGCGAGCTGTCGGATGAAGAGTTCAATCTATTAGCAACTAATTACTATAAATTAAATCATATATATTTTTATCCCTTATTTACATTAACTGGTAAAGAAATGTATACTAATTTTGAAAATGAGATAAAATTATGTGTTATTACATGAGTTTATATAATTTAGAGAACCTTAAAAGAATGAAATGTTTGTTTGTAAGATTACATAAGTAATTAGTTATAATACTATTCGTGGACTAGCTTCTTTTTTAATACGTGGGCTTTATTATATGCGCTTAATTTTCCTTAATTATATTACAACTAAGAAATGTATATTTTGTATTATAGTTTTGAAATTATTAATTGAAATTGTTTATTTAATTGTGGATTTTGTACAAGACTTAACTATTTCTCAGTAATAATTTATAAATTAATGAGTTTGGAGACTAATTGTTGTTAAATTTGAAAATTACTTACAATAATAGTTAATTTATATATAATACATAACAGTTCTCTAAAAACAACAACGAAATATAAATTTTATTTGTTAAAAAGCTATTTTGTTAAAGCCTAATGTCATTCACAATATTATAATAGTTAATCTTAGCCTCTTAACTACTCCCGGTTTGGTGCATGAAACAAAATAAGAATTGTAGTCATATGCGTATTTTGATATATTACTTTCTTTATGTGGCTAATGAATTAATAGTCATTGTTAACATATTGATAAATTTTTAAACAATCTTAAATTTCTTCCTTTTATTATTTTAGAGAACATATTTTGATACTTGATACACATCGGTTGATACTATTTTTTTATCGTAACAGTAGTGAAATCTTAGGATTAAGCAATATTATAGTCTAAATATCTGTTATTCATAATTATTATTTGTATGTTTTATATCATCCTCTGAAATGTTAACATATTAAGTATATTACTTTATGTAAACAATTTTTATCTCGTTTGACTTATACATTTTAGGAAAAACAATATATATATATATATATATATATATATATATATATATATATATATATATACTGGTAATTGACTTCTGACAGCGATTATTGTATTATTACTGATAAGTAAATAACTTATGAAATAAGAATAAAGATGAATCTTAATAATACAGTTTGCCATGTTCATAAAAACCAATACTTACACTAGCATTGAGTCATTAAATTTAAATCCTACTGATAAATAAATAAATAAAAATGCCTTTATTACACGAGCGTATTTCAATTTTACAAATTGTTTTTCAAATCAACTCAGGTCAACAAATACATAAATATACAAATACACAATAAATTAATACTTAAATATCACAACACAACATAAAGATTTACACAAACAATCCTATGGCTAACTACCTATGGCTAAAATGTTCCTTAAGTTTAAGTTTAAAATTAGGAACAGATCTAATTTGTTTGAGGTTAACAGGGAGGCCGTTAAACATGGTCGGACCGAAATAATCAAAACCCTTTCGCCCAACCTCAAGGCGTACTTTAGGGAATTGGAGCAATGTACGTTGCCGTGTGCTCCGCTCAGACACATCCTCCCGACGAAGGAGTCTCTCGCTGAGATACTCGGGCTCCCCGGTTGTTAGTGTCTTGTGGACCATGCAGCAGGTCATCATTCTGCACACGTCCTGCATTGCGATGATATTAGCATCTTTTCGAGAAGGGGACACGTGATCAAATTTACTGAGGCTGAAGATAAATCTTATGGCAGAATTTTGCAGCCTTTGAATTCTGCCAGCGTCCTCCTTTGTAATACTATTTCCGTATGCAGGATAGCAGTAGTTAAATACAGATAAGACCATTGACTGCATGATCTGCATCTTGGCACACTCTGGCAGTAGTGTTCGGTATCTGTGCAGCCCTTTTAAACGACCTACAGCCCGCTGAACACTAAATGTTGCGTGCTCAGAGAAGGTGAGTTTGCTGTCAAGCACAACGCCGAGAGTTTTAACACTATTTTTCACTGTCAACTTCTCGCCGCCGAGCTCAACACTCACACCACGTTTACTGAGGGTCTGCATCAGAGCTTTTGGACCTGTGTGAAGCACGTTACATTTGCCTATGTTTAACTTTAGGCCATTTTTCTGAGACCAGTCAGAGATATTCAGCAGATCAGAATTTATTTGTGGGATAGCTGTGTTTGCTGTTTCATTATCATAGGACAAATGCAACTGGCAGTCGTCTGCGTAAAGGTGAGCTGTGCAGTGTTTTACACACGTCGGCAGATCAGACGTGTACAAGTTAAACAATATTGGGCCCAAGCAACTACCTTGAGGCACGCCTCGCAGTCTGGAAATGGGGCTGGAAAACTCATTTCCTAATTTTGTTACCTGCAGTCGTTCTTGGAGATAAGATTTCAACAAATTTCGAACGCCTTGATCAAACCCATAATAATTCAATTTTGCAATCAATAATTCATGGTTTATAGAGTCGAAGGCTTGTGAATAATCCAAAAGAACCAAAGAACTATATTTTCCTCTATCTTTAGCTCTAAATAAATCCTCAAACAAATTGACCAAAGCTGTACATGTGCTGTGATTTTGGCGAAAACCAGAATGAAGTTTTGGCATAATATTCTCTGATATTATGAACTGATTCATCTGTTTGATAAAAATTTTTTCAATTATTTTAGACATTGCAGGCAAAACAGAAATTGGTCTTAAATTCTGCACAGTAGATGGGGGTGTGACCTTCGGTAAAGGGTGTACAATACTCATTTTCCAATTGGTAGGGAAGCTTTGAGTGGCCAAACTCAAATTTACTAAATGGGTCATGCTTTTTAGGGCATAGAAGGTAGCTGCTTTTATCATTTTAATCGATATTTGGTCGCAGCATACAGCATCTGATTTGATGCTATTCATAGCAAGCATAACCTCGTCTTCGGACACCCTACTAAAACTAAATTTGTCATCATTTTCTTTCAAAGAGTTTGATTTGTAAAACCTTAACAATTCATCATCAACCATTCCATTGTTCCCCATATCAGCAAAATATGTATTAGCTTCTTCAATTTCGATGTTAGATGGAATGTTTGATGATTTACCTTTCTTAATAACATTGCCTCTTTTAAGGAAATTCCAAAACTCTTTGGTAGAGGTATTTTCAGAAATATTCTGTGCAAAAAAATTTGTTTTCGCATTCCTTATCAAACCGTTCAGTCTGTTTCTTATATGTGAATAGTTTTTTCCAGTCTGTAAGGTCACCACTTGCATTGTAAATCTTCTTTAACTTGTTTTTTTTTTTGGAAAGTTGCTTTATTTGGTCAGTTCTCCACGGAGCTCTTTGCTTTGTCACCCGTTTACATACTACTGGGGCCAGTTCATCATATACAGACTTGATATGGCTTGTGATGAATTTCTCCACCTCATCCACATCGTTATTTGAATAAGCCTCATCCCAGTTAATATGTGACATACGAGTAACTGCTAAATCCGGGTCAAACCTAGAAAAATCCCTATAAGTAATGAATTCTGGATTATTCTTTTCCTTTTCAAGGCCAATATTATTCATCATCTATAATATTCTTTGCGGTCTATGTCAAGAACTGTGAAAAAAGACTATCATTATTTCCAATAGGTTTGAGTTCGTGGAAGATGTTTATCGATGTAATAATCAAAGCGATTACAATTTTAAAAAAAATTAGGAAATGAAAAAGAGTATGGGTACCAGAATATTGATACCTGCTTCAAATAGTTGCTAATCAAAAGTCTGCTTATATAAGTAATAATACAAATGTATAATTGGTTCTCGTGCCTTTAAATCCTTTGTATTATGGAATCTTACTAAAATATTTCTCAAGAAAGATTTTTAGATCTAGGAAATATGGAATGGTGATATGTTTATTGTTTTATAATTCAATATTGTTGTGATTTGACTGTTCTTTTACAGAAAAGTACATCCTATATGTATAGTTCAAATTTGGTCGAAATGGTATTTTTCTTAATTATATATTCGTCATAGATGTTTCATTTATAACAGTATTAGAATTTTTCTAAATTAGTTACTTAAATATTTGTATTACTACCTTAGTTTTCTTAAAGTTACTGTAAAATAAATATGTATTTAAATATTATTAGTAGAAACTTCTACATTGATTCTCCTGCCTGTAGGAAAAAGCAAATAGGAACATTTAATGAAACACTCTGACAAGGAGCTGAATATTTCTTTCAGGGCCAACAAAGAGTAATTGAAACTGCAGCCATTTACATGATCCTTATATTTTTCAATTTGAATTTATTACATTCAGAGATTCTCAAAGTGTAAAAGATGAGAAAAGTTGGAAATGAAATTCAATTTTATTAGCGTAATAGCTCATGTTTTATATAAGGCTGGGAACAATTTATGTTTATAAATATTAATAATATTGTTTTTTTAATACAAATAACAAAATAAATAATATAACACTGTATTTAAGTCGAATAAATTGTATTTACAATGAATTAACATTAACTATAACATTATACGAATGGGTTAATATTGACAGAATATAACGTTATTTGGGAGGAAATACTAAAAAATAAATTGGAAACTTAGAGCCAAAAAGCATCTTAAAAATATTTTAAAACCAATGATTTAAAGTAGTGTTCTTTATCACTATGCATAAAGCAGACTCAAGTAATAGGCTGCCTTGCCTTATTTTGAAATGCTGTAAAAACTCTTAAGCAAGATAATCATTCCAGTTTAATCGGATGTAATAACCACATTGCAACATTCGTGTTATGGTGTGAATTAGCTTTTTCTCTTACCCTTACTCCTCAATTTATTCAGTATTTCTTTTCCAATAAATGTATTACATTATAACCAATGATACAGTTTATAACATTGTTTATAGCGTGTATGTTGATAAATATCGTCTATATGTACGTAAAGATAAGCTGTTAATAACTGAATTTTCTGAAATGGAAATTTTAAGTTATAATAAAAAAGTTACCAGATTAAAAGAAATTACTTTACTGTGATTAGTTAAACAAAGAGCAAGCCTCTCTAGCGATACTTACAGCAAATATTTTCAGATAAATAACTACCTGTTCAGTTGCTTCTTCATTAGTAATAAAATATACAAATTTTATTTATAAATATGAATCTTCAGCCTTCTTTCCTAAATGATTTATTAATATCATATCAGCATATTTGAATGCCTTTTTTTATTAAAAAAATAAATTATTAGAGAGAATGTCTCAGGAAGGGTTAGGTGATCATAATATGAAGTTTTCTAAATAGGAAAATTTCTCTTTGTGATACACAATAAGATAACGATGAGAAAAAAAGAACCATGGGTTCTTTTGCAAAATTCGATGTATTCATAATTTATATATAAGTTTTATTTATTGATCATTCTTAACCTCCATTATAAATGTTCGATTGGAAGAAAACACTGAAAACCTATATTCTTATAGTAAAACGATACATAAACTTTCTCTATTACTTTTTGACATTTTTCATCAGCTATCCATGCTACTGAACAGTTTAGGATGATAAATATTTTTATATATTAATCAAAGTTACTATATTTTGTAAGTAATCTATAAAATCTTGGTTATAAAATAGTTTATTCAGGTGCGTTACATCATATATAAATGATCTATTATTATATATTATGAATTTTTTATAATATTGTAAACAAAAACACATTTTATTGAAAACTTTACAACAAAAGTTACTGTTACTTTTTTAAAAATTTTAAATGTATTTAATATTGTTAGTATAACTTTATCGTATAGAGTTATAGTCTGGATGTAAATTTCAAATTTTATAAAGATGTATAACCAGATATCAGAGAATAAAAAGTTAATTTCAGAATTCTGATCAATAGAAATCACATTAAGAACTTTAATGATTTTATAAAGTTAGAACCTTAAAATTTAGTTACATAAATCTACACTTACATAACGTGGTGACATTTACTCCATCATTATGTTCTATTATGTTCTATTCCATCATAAAAATGCAGTTATTCATAGAAAATGAACAGTATTACGCAGGAAAATGTATGCAGCTAAATATTAATTTGATACTCAAATTCAAAGCTTTTTACTAATATAAATATCCCCTGATTACAAATAACTAATTAAAGTACACAAACTACTAAAATGTTTCTATAGGGTTTATTTAAGTACTTTACAACAAATTGATACTAAATCTCAGGACGGTAGATCATTAGGTGATTTAGGTAGATAAATAGTAGATCATTAGGTGTTAGACACGGTATAAAAGGAATTTTATATCAAAACCAGCTGAGAAAAGCTTAGAATTTGAACTGTAATTATGAAAGTTGTAATTTATATATAATATTAGTTCAGATTATTTCAAAAGAGCCAAAGCATTCAATTAAAGTTTCGATTGCATTATGTTTTAGTTTTCATCAAGATAAATTTCTCATTTTTCAATACTTTTTGTCAGTGTATGGGAGAACGGAGTAAAATAATGTTCTTTACACAAATGTGTTTTTTTTGTGTACCCATATTGCCAAATTACGTATTGCCAATTTCGCAGTATGTTGGGTATCGTCAGATAACCAGATCAAGCAACGTGTAGCGTGGCTACTGCTCGGATGGGTAACCGCTGAGCGAAAATGTTGTTGCAAGCATGCCGCCTACCCTGTCATTGATGGTGGTTTGGTAGTGACCTCCAAGCCGTTGGTCACTATTACCACTTATGTTAGAGAGACTTCTAAAGTCTAACCTCACCTGGTAAAATAAGACAATCTGACTTATATGCAAAGGGAATATGGAGAGTAACAATAATTAAATGATCACTCACTTTATTTCACAAATATTACAAATAATAGTGATTACCAAGTAGGTCCAAGTCAGTAAATTAAGAAGTATTAGGAAGCCAGTTGATAGGAATATTTTGAGATTAAATCGTATTTTGATATTAATTATATTTTCTTTACATGAAGATTTGGTCATGGCTCTATGATGTTTTACGACCTTTATAATTTTTATAAATGTCTAAAAAAATATAATGACTAAAAGTTTTATAATATGGTTTCACTGGGAATGGTTTTATAACATCCATCACCTGCAATTTTGGTGGAAGATTATACCTGAACCATTGTAAAACACCATAATTTCACACTCTATGGAGATAATAATATAATAATTTATTGATTATCGATTACGATAGTGAATGTCTTAACTCAAAAATTATTAGTTGGCCACGGGGGGATATATTCTACCTGTGTTAGTTCCTGACGGGGCACGGTTACATTAGGAAGTACCTCTATAGGATGGGAAAACTCAGGTCGCCTCGGTGTGCTTACTGGCCGGAGGAGGATGATGATGTTCATCACACCTTCTTCGCTTGCGGGCGCTTCAGTTGGCGATGTTTCGGCAGACACCATTGTGGAGCTGATGCTGCAGAGTGAGGACGCATCGAGTGCAGTCACCACTCATGTACATGCGATCCTTCATCAGAAGCGTGAAGACGGATGTCAGACGGACCCCTAGCTTCCGAAACAAGTAGTTTTGTCCTGGATGGGACATAAGTCACACGGACCAGGCAAGATGTCATCCGAAAGGGTTCTGGCCTGAGCCCTCCGTGGCCCGCTGGGGGTTTAATGGGTAGTCCGCAAGGGAGTCCCACACTCCGTGCGCAAATGCATTCCTTCTACGTTAAAAAAATAACAATTTTCGGTTAAAAATGCTTTTGCTTGATTGTGATTAAAGGAGTTTCTCATAAACAAGCAGTCAAATGCGATGGACAATGTGCTGTTGTAATACTAAATGTAAATCCATTCTAACTTTGTGATTAAATAACTTTCCCCATCCGTTTAGCTACGTCAAAAAAGTCCCCCTTGAGGGAGGCCAATTTATGTTTACAAACGTAAACTGTTGTCACCTTGTTTATTGACAAAATGTGAATGTAGATACTCTACGTTTGCGTTGCATTTATTATTTAATTTCAGTTTAATCACCAACTTGTTGGCAACATAAACAATAGTTTATGATGAATAATACAGGATGCCACGGGTAAGCAGTATCTTCGAAATGTTGATTCTATACGCAATCGTATCATTTATTGCAATCAGACTTCCAAGAATTTCTGATTAGCTGTCATAACAATGTGACAGTAGTTAAGTTTTAATGATTAGAGTTTTGTATATTTTTTATTAAGTGCATGTTTATAGAGTTAGTGAAGTTGACAAGCAACATGTAGGTTGTGATTCCTGACTTAGGCGTGCCACAACGCTTTTGTAAGATTTGTTTATTTTAACCTAGTTTGTAATTATGTATTAGGTTAGTTATTTACCTGAAGAAGAGATCAGATTGCAGATCTCGAAAACGTAGTGTTACTGATTTCTTGTTTCACTGAACGATGGCAAATGTCCAGAAAAATCCTGTTTCCTTCACAATCCTTCCATCGTCAAAAATAACCTTCAAACAAAGAATTGATTCTCGGTACGGACCCGGAACCAGTAAACAAATCAAAGACTTTGAGAGCTTGCATCTTAAGTTAACTAAACACATTAATCATTTAACTTTTTTTCCTAAATGTAAGGTTGAAACCCTTATGCCTATAGCGTTAACTCTAAATACTCCTTTTCAGAGTAGGAAAGCCAGTAAAATTTTGTCTTCCGCTTCTAAATCTTTACTTAAAGAAAGAATTGCATATCATCATCATGAGAGATGCCTCCTCCAAAATAGTATTGAGTATAAAAAAACTGAATTGAAAAGACTGATCGGTACAGAATTTAACAACATTCTCGAAAGCATCCAAAATAGATGTAAAAAGGTTTCTGAAAAAGATAAGAAAAAGACAATCTCCAAACTTGAAAAAATTATGTCCAAAAAATGTGATTTGCCTAAAGATGGCAAGGTGAATACGGATGCAAATAATAAAAATGTAATCAACCTCTCTTCAAAAATCCTCAATGAAGCGGAAATATCAGTCTTATCCGAGGGTTTAAACTTTTCTGTGGTACAAAAATTGGTAAAGGCACTGAATTTCGTAACTGGAATCGAGTCGGTCGGCTGTTTCACAGTTATCTGAGGATCAGGGTGACCGGTTTCGTTGTGGGGCCAGTCTTTTACTCAGAAAAGTTCCTCCCACAAAACCTAATTTGACAATAGAGGAGAAAAAGGCCATGTCGATCCTTGGGAAAGACGACACGGTCAAAATCTTACCAGCCGATAAAGGCAACGCTACTGTTGTACTTGACTGTTGTTTGAAGATGGCAAGGTGAATACTGTAACATGCTTCTGCTTGAATTAGTATATGTCCCCAAATGAGCCTGATCACCTCATTAAAATATCTAATTAAAGAGCCTTTAACGTTTGGACGAAATATTCTAGCCTGGAAATATTGCATTTTGCCTAACCTACCATAAGTGCGCAGGAGAAATTCATTTTAGCGAGTGAAGGACATCGGCTACAGCTACAAGTATGTCAACAGCAACTGTTACCGGTAGGGCAGGCTGTTGATATTGATATTGATAGATTGATAGCGAGATCCCTGTTTAAAACATGCCTACCAGTAACGAGCATTCTAGTGGCTTCTGGGCATAGATGATACGACATCGGACAGCAGATGAACCCTCTACACTACGGTGGATTACTTTGGGTTACAGAAGAACATTTTAGAGGTAAGCAGGTGTCCTTATTAATAATATGTATAATCATAGACAAAACACTATCTATTACCAATTTTATCAATTCAATCCCCAACCATAATTAAAGTATTAGTAATATTTTGAGTAAAGGGTCGATTGGCCGTAGTTGGCGGAAGCTTCACCTCGGGGCGTTGCCGAAAATATTGTCTGGAAAAGATAACTAATTCACAAAATATATCCCAATAATTTCATAAAGGTGTAAAAATTCACTTATATAACAGGATTGTTGATTTCTGTATGTACATTAATAATGATTATGTACGTTACCTTGCTATTTACGGATGTTATAATATTTTTTCCCATTGTGGCCTAAGTAATTTAAAACCTAATAAATATTAAATAATTTTATCTTGGTCGCTAAAGTGTAGAAAAAATAGTTTCTGTTCATACAATTGTATTCTTTTTCTGGAAGCCTCCCATTACTTCATGTAAACTGCCCTACTTCAGCAGGTTAAAACTAATTCATAATCGCTGTGATAATTCATTTGTACTTCTAGTATAAAATCCAATTCAAATGTTATAAATAAATCATAATGAATACAAATAATCAGTCATGATAATTACAAAAATGTTTGTCTAAACTAATTAATTATATAGTAATTACAAATAAATACATAAAACTAATTCTGTTTTATGTTTAGTATACATGCAATCTAAATTAGTAGTATACAATACCAACTCTTATTTAATAACACATTTAAAGAATAGTAATGTTGAAGTACAGTGTGCAACTTAGGTAAATATTCAGATGAAAGTAGAAAATTATATTTCACTACTCGTTTCAAATATAGAGAACTTTCATTAAGGTATGCCTGGTGGAGATAAATTAATTACGTAATTTTAGTTATACGATCATTATAACAGGAGGATTAGGAAACCTATTCAGTTTTGTTGTGTTAAATTTAATGTATTTAATGGTTGTAGTACAGTAAATGTTAAACAAGATAAACTATAACAATAATAGTGAGGCATCATTTCTGCCTAGTAATTAACAACAACGTTGAATCACTGCTTAATTAATTAAATAATTATTAATGCTAATTTGATAAACCAATTTATAATTTTTACGTCTTGTAAAACAATGGTCGTCATGTCACAAGTATATTTATCACCATGAAAAATCTTTGTAAATAATAATTTGTCTCTTCTAAGCTTATTTTCTATGTCACTAAATTTTATGTTTGCTCGCTTAGTAACATAGTAATTTCCTCTAAAATAATATATACCTATATACTCTTTTAGTATCTAGTATTGGTATTGCACTGTGCAATGTGTGATTGATTATTATTTTAATAAAATTGTTTCTTTGAAAATAATTAATAATACATGCAGTAATAATGCTAAACTTAGTAAATAATAAACGCAATTTAGTCCGAAAAGCACTCCATTTTTACTCGTAGTCACAAAACTATTACCGCTATGATGCTTGTACCTTTTAATAACTGTAATTGATGTTGCAATCCCGTGAATATGCTGTGACAGTTACTTTTAAAATAGGTCTTTAACTGTTGTCTTGAATTATTATTCGTTATGGTGCTTTCGTTATTGTATTTATTATTCAGTGTAGTTAATACTTTGAATACGTAATATGTGAAGTAATTTTAAGAGCTGGGCTATCATATTTGTACATTTTGCAGGGGTTTTATTCCCTGGAGTCTGATCATGGCTGCTGGACTGAGGATAAGTCTGTTAGCCTCACTGTTCCTGCGCTCACCGAGTTGCTGTTGCCGGCTCCCGCCTGTTCGTCTGCTGTACGTACCGACCGACACTGCCGTACCGCACATCCGGTTCACCGTGCTTCCGGTGGTGTGCTTCATCTCGGTTCGGTCGACTTCGTTAAAGTTACCGGGCGTGGACTTGTCGTCTTCTGGTGAGTGACTTACAAATTTTATGGTGACCTCTCAGGTATACTATATTCCTCTCCGAGACGGGGACCATTCCTCTCGATATACCTCTCTAAGGATACTCAGCGTCTGGGACTCCAGAAATAAGGGTTGCATCAATTATTATTCTTTTACTGTCTTTAGGTAGTTAAGTTGGCTTATGTTAAAAGTTGAATTATATATCTGTATTGTAAGAAGGGTTTAATTATCTTAAGATATATTATCTAAGTCTGTGTGGTTATATAAGTAATAAATAGTCTTGGTTACATCTAGTTGTTTTTTTCTCGGTAATGCAGATTAGAGGCAATACTGTCCGTAACCGTTATAAAATAATATAGGATAAGTTTTTACCCTTTACGGGAACTATTGCAATAAACTCGAGTCTGTAAAGTTCTGTAGTCTCGAGTTTTCCCGTCTTCACAGGTTAACCATCAGTTCCCTATAATTTTTACTATAAAGTACTCTACTAAGATCCAAGAAAAGCTAAGGATTCAATAATAAAGTGACATTAATATAGTTTGAGTCACGCCAAACATTTTCCTACTCACTAAATTTATAAATAAATTCTTATTCTCACAATCAAATTTAACGTTTATTGTAAACGGTTCATCGACCTTTGGTAATTCTCGTGGGTCCCTACACCTGTTTACACCAGGTGAAGTCCCGGAACCTGGAAAGGACTGGTTCCTTGTTATAGTCCCAGGAGTCCTTCCAAAACAAGGTGGCGCCCCAAAAATAAATATTGAACATTTTTCGTCGTTGTTGTGGTCTTCGCCTAGGATTTGGAACAACTTACCCCCCTTTCCCCTGAGCTAGCCAACATCAGTAACAGAGGGACTGGTGTGGACTGTTTACAATACGTGATGCAAATAATAAAAATGTAATCAACCTCTCTTCAAAAATCCTCAATGAAGCGGAAATATCAGTCTTATCCGATGGTTTAAACTTTTCTGTGGTACAAAAATCGGTAAAGGCACTGGATTTTGTAACTGGAATCGAGTCGGCTGTTTCACAGTTATCTGAAAAGTTGTTCTTCCTTAAAAAAATTAACTAAGCTAAATTTAACTTCTAGCTTCAAAAATAAAATCGAACTAAAAATGTAACTTTCTTTCAAAACTGAAATAAAATAAAGATTATAATTTAATTCAAAATAAAATGATCTTTTCTCTGTTAGAAACGAGGCTAAATAAACGTTAGTAAAACCTTCATGAAAAACTCTTCGTACCACCTATGTCACAACCTGTTTCTGTTGGTACAGACTCAAAGTTAAAACTGTAACATAGCTTGTTTCAAAACAAAATATTTGATAAATGATTTATATCTTGATGCATACAAATTGTTCTGACTTTTGAATACTAAATGGTTATCACCAGTAACTGTTAAATAATATTAAAATGGAAAATTTAACTCTGAACTATGTTTCCAACGATATATACTCTCTTGAAAACTAAAGTTTAATTATTAAGTAAATTTAAATCTTCTTTTTATAAAAATGTGTGCAATCCCTGCAAAAATAACTATCATTAGTAATCAGTATAACTTCCATCTAAAAATCGTAATTCGACTATAATAGAACTAATATAATAGACTAATCTATAATAATAGACTATAAAAGATACTAAAAATTCAAAAACCACTAATTCAATTAACCGCAAAATAACACTCAAAAATGACGCCGACGTGTCGTAGCTCTTTATACCTCCCAGTTCAGTAAAGCAGAAAACTAAATCCAAGCCTTTTATTGGCCTCCAGCTATCCAGTCACAAAGTCAGAGAAAACTTTAGGGGTAGTCTTCAAGCTACCCCTATTGTAATCACGTTAGCAAACTAGAGTAACCAGGAAAGCCTGCTATCTCACTGTATCATCCTACACCCGAAGTCTCTTTCTCGAGAAATTACATAATTTAATTAATCTGTTCTTTGAAATCACTATTAAATTCTAATACACTTTTTCACCCCCTTCTTATTTTGACTTCCACCAAAACTAGCACGGTAGACCATAAATTTCATACGAAAATCTTTAACGATATCAAGAGAAGCCATTGTGTATGGTTATAAAGTGAAAATTGGCTCTCCGCTTTTAGAATGTTAGGCTAGAGTTAAAACATTTGTGAAAGTACGTAAGTACCGTCCATTCCGTAGTAAGAACTAGTTTTATTTTTACAGGAAGTTATAAAAATAATTAATTCACATAACTCAATTGAAATATTATTAGATCGACGTATTTGAGTATGGTGAGAGGTGATGAAATTATAGGCCAAGTAAACGTTGGACAAAGACATCTCTCAAAGACGACATCACGTGTACTCTGGGACTAATACTCCTTAAAGTATTTAAATTACTCCGTCTTTGCGTATAACGTGAGAGATTGAATATTTTATTGTAATCTTCTTAGTGCTTGATTGTAATGTAACATTCTCACTCCGTAAAATAACTGTGATTTAGGAGGAATAGTATGGTTATTATTTGAACCTCAGATTTCTAGGAAAAGTGCTATGGGTTATAGTGTATGTTGCCTTCACGTTTTAAATAACCTAAAGTTCTTCTTATATGGTGAGATTTGAAATCATGGGACACCTTATGTTTATGAGTAAACCTGCAGTAATTATTCTTAGTTTTTAAGTCGTAATTTATAAACGAGTAAATAGTTTTAAAATGAATTATAGCGTACTTTCATGGCTCTTAGTTACCAGTTAAGATATTTCTCTGTGGCAAACGTTATAAATAATGTTGTTTGCCTGTCTTTCTCTTGGTGCAGTTTTAACTATCTAAGGGTGAATTGGAAAGGTAGGAGTATTTACTGTTATCCAGCGATTGCCAGAATGTGCTCAAAGTGATTATAAAAATAATTAATATATAGAAATTCAGTAATTCATAATTTCCCATTTATCATTAGCAGTTATTTTCTGGGATGGTGTTCTTAAGGTAATGATATTTTTGAAATTCTTTTCCTCAAACATAAATTCCCTTTTTTATTTTTTTCTAATCACAATAATTTTAAAAGTTGATAATATTTATAGAATAATGGAATAGTATACTTCCTGATCTAAGTCAATAAAGATAAGCCAGATAAATAGTAGCAATTTGGTAAACATATAGTATGATATAAAATATACAACGATATCAA
>NW_025780798.1:0-46126 GCF_021130785.1 Homalodisca vitripennis
AAATATGGAATGGAACAAGATTTTGACATTTTTCATGCAGAACTTCACAACTGAAAAAGCAATCTGTAACCGAAGAGGGATCAGTTGTAGAGTATTGAGGTGTCATAACAGGATGTACCGTATATACAGAGCAGGCTAATCCTCATGAATGTGGGGAATCTTATTATGAGACAGGCTACGTCTCCACTACACACTAAAGAGGCAGCCTATTGAGAAATCGATGCTCATGTGTGTACTGCTTAGTCATTGCTCAATAAATAACTCGCTGTCTAGGTACAGAGTCATTGTGCTTGGTTTTGTACATAATACTTCCAGCGACATCGCAACATAATATTCAACACAATGACTTTCTAGCTAAAAACGATCAATACTACAATATTAAGCATTTTAATTGTGAGTAATCAAATAAGTTATGTTCCAAATACATAAAATTTAATATACAGTATCCATGTTAAAACTGATTACAATAGCAAAAGTAAATACGATGTTTTATTGATTTAAATCCGAAACATAAACATGTATTCGTGTTTTTTTCCAATAAGAAGAGCTCCTCCTTCAATTAACATTTTTTTACAGATTTCTTAGTCTCCACCACACATACATATTTTAATATGAAGTCCAAATATTTAAATGTACAATATATGTACCACATACTTATTTTTTAAACACCTGAAAAATAACGTAGCTAATAAGTCTACCATTTATCAACAATATTTTATATCATCTTCATGGAATCAGATTATATGATTTTATTGAACAGAGCCCTTGTAACAGTTACAAAGAAATTCTGTTTAATCATCTCATCATGAACCCCATAAGAAATAAATGATTAAACTCTACACTATGTACAGTAGGTGATGGCACATCAGCGTGAGGTTGATATTGAGTATGTACACTTATGGACCTTCCATAAACACACCAACCTTGATGTAGGTTCTCGTACTGTAACTTTTTAACTTGTTACACATTGAATAATTAATAATTGTGAGTACGAGACGTGAACGAGAGTCCATAAGAAGTTTGTATTCAATACTTGTAATTGATTGAGAGTGAGATATCACAACCCTATAATCTTTAAACTAAATTGATTTCCTATTAGTTTGTCATTCGTATTTAAAATTTCCCTCCTAATAGGATCTCACAGCCAATTTTATTTCATGACTCCTTGAACACCGTAGCACGATTAACTCTCGTTGTTATTTCAGTCGTTTTCACTAAACACTAGTGGTGATATACTCTGGAAGATACTATAGTACCATTTAATACCACACATTACAATTTACATCTTATCTAGTAAATAAAACTATTAACTTTACAATACACTGCTTTATCTTTATTTAAGTTTGTACATCGATAACACGAAGGAAACATTTCGTTTATCTTTGCTAGCCTTTTTGGATAATTAGCAAGTGATAGGAGGACGTTACGTCATATTACCCACAATTCCTTACTTATAAAGGAATTTTTCTTAATTCAGTATAGGCATTTAAAATTAATATTTCACTAAAAATAATGAATTCATCCCATTCCTTAGGGTTCAAATTTAAGTTATAACGAAATTCTTATTAATAGTGTTATGAAATTGTTTGACATATAATGTAAATTCAGTAAGCGTGGTAATTTAGTATTTTCCTAATTTAATTTGTGAAATATACTCAAAATTGTCACTTACAATAAATAACTAGTTGCTTATAACGTAACATATACTTACTATTAATGCCTTTTTTACGCCTCAACAGTTTATTATACTTTCCTATTGTCCAATAAAGTCACTTCAAGATAAATGCAATAAAACACTTACTATAAACTTACAGCAATCCAAAAATAGAGGAACGATCATGATGGGAAAAGGTGCAGAAATGTTGCAATATTATAAGAGAAACCGTAATATGAGATTTTTTTAAAGTTAGTACACATATTATTACATTTTCGTTATAATATTCGTATTACACGCTTGACTAACTCGCCCAAAAATATAAATATTTCCTTCCAGAATACAATCCTAAGAGCATTCTCTGCACACGTATCTGTCTCACAAGAATTTCGTTCAAAACATGTTTCTTCTTCCAAAATGTATGTCTTTTTCAAGTTTTGTGAAGTAGATTAAACTATTCATTTTCAATACTTCATTAAGGGCTTTAAATGGTTTTATAAACAATATACGGTATATTTATTCTTGCACTTATTGCGGAGGTTTAACAAGACGAACGATAGCTGCAGTGCGTATAAAGAACATAAACCCTATGGACAATCGACTGTAATACTGTGAGCCGCATGGTCCGTGCTACAATACATTGAAGTGATCCTAATTGACACGTACAGCTCTACAGTAAACCACGGTGATCACGTGACCACTCTCCGTAACATCGCTCCAACAATATTGAGAACGTAAACAGTACACTGAAAGCCTCATAGTGATCAATTCGAGCAACCTTAATAATAATTACAAAAACTGTATTTAAGTGATAAAATATAGCAAACTTAATTCAAGTTCAATTCATGATCGTTCTTAACAAAAACAAGAAACAAAAAACAGTTCCTTTTAGTTATAACAACGATAAAGCTTACTGTTAAAGTACATGTTCAACTGCAGGTGACGCCAAATAGCGTGTTGTTTCACCCCTACCCATGCCCCTTAACGATAATGCAACTGTTAGCACAACTTACTATGTTGCACAATTATATCCAACAATGTAAGTAGGTAGTTCTAAGTAGTCTCACTGTATTACGTTTCCAAAAGGGAGTAGGTGAACAAGTAATCACCATTTATATTTATGTTTGCGCCATCTGTAAAGCGTAACTTGACATTAGATCACGATTTAGTTACGAAAAGTTTGCCCAGCAGGATCACTGTTTCTACAAATCATTTGAGCTCATTTTATGTCATACCTTCATTTACATTTTCAAATGTTTCATATGTTTTTCCATATATTTTTTCATATGTTTCCATAGAAAATTGTAAAATACTACGCGAGATGTAAGTTTATGTGCATAAAAACAAATGTAAAACCTCACCTTAAGTTGAATTAATTCTAAGAATCACATTTGTTCATCAAATAATATGTTAAAGTGCCTAACTATAATATAACTAAATAATATTCGGACATATATGCTTAAGTTTTTAATGCTTATCACGAGAAGCTTGTCACGTGACTCGTGTGGCGTACCATTAAATACCTTTTATTGCTGTTAAAAAATTTTACATTGTATTTAAATAGTAAATATTAAATCACAGTTCAGAGTTTTAAAACACATCAACATATGAGTATTTTAATTCAAGCCACGGCCACGAGGATATTTAAGATACTAAACTGGTAAGTTTCCTATTTCATGCTACCTTCACTCACTCGATATAACTAGTTACGTCTTCACACATTATACAATAACAACCAGATATTAATCTTCCTGATATTATCCTGTCAATGTTGACGTTGAGTTATGAGAAGAAAAGGAAGCTTACATAGAGTATCTCAATAACTGTTATTGGTTTATATGAAGAGAGAAGTTTTGTTTAAAAGTTACAATACAAACCGTGGTGTGGCGTACTCCAACTTTATATTAAATAATAACTGCTGTGTTGTGTTGTCAGAGTTCACGTTACCACAAGAACTATTCAAGGTCAGATAGGATAGCAATAGCTGGAATCGCAAAACAAAACAAAAGAGAACAATAGATCGTTGGTCTCAGCTTTGAATACATTATCTAAGACAAACTGCATACAGGGAAGAGAGTTGAATTATACTAGTTAAGACGTCTCCACATGACTTAAGATGTAATTCTCTATCTATTTAAATTTAATCAACTCAATAGTTCACTCATGAAATACTGATGTACGCCTACAATTATCATCACAATTCTTAATAACTTGGATATCGTAAAGGAAAAAGTTATTCTAATATTATGTTCTAATATATCTAATATTCTAATATTCTAAAAAGTTATACACCTAAGATATTATGTCATATACGATTAGACCAAAGTACTAATGTATTGTACATTTATTGAGTACAGAAATTTCCTCTTAGATATATGTGTAATAAATTATAGGGTCCTGTCACAAATAACGATTGACTGCAGCGCATGCTCTTTGTATAACGGTTGACATGTCATTTATAACAGTAACATTATATCATTAAATTATGAGGACTGACATTGTAACAATACACCGTCAGCGATTACAAATCCATCAGCTGACTTGCTACTCGTCAATATTGTCATGCAATCGTGATGTCCACTTCAACTGCAATTATTTCTTTTTGATGGCACTCTGTAATGTTTCTCGAACAATCGAAACTACTATGCATATTACAGTGAATAAAATTGATAATTTAATGACGTTTATTAGATGATGGTATTTTATAAAAGTAAGGAAAACTTTTATTTTAACAATAATATTGATTATTCGATAATTAATAATATTGATTATTAATAAGAAATGATTTTTATATTAATAAGATTATACTAAATTCAATATATTGATTAAGAACTACTATTATTGAGAATCTGATTTATTAATTTAAAAGCTGCGGGTTAATTTTCACTGTGAAAGCTCACATATTAGTTCTTCTTTTAGGCGTTAGTATTGCTAGGGGCCGAAGGTATTATTTCAAATATCAAACGACACTTTGTTCTCAGATCAAAGTTTTCCTGATTGAAACGCTTAAACATCAACATGTAAAAAAGTTAAATGAGAGCTAGCCAACCATTAGTCTTATTACTTAGCGGACCAGGACGACATCGTAAATTAATGTTTTCTCGCCATCAACCTTAAAGATAAAGATTTTTAAAGTAGCCATTTTCAGCCACGCAGTCAATCATAGAAATTCAATTTCTGAGAATCTTTTTATTCATTTCATAAAAAGTAAGTTATCATATATATATACATATTTTCCAGAATTTTACAAACTAAGTACTTCAAAATGTAAAATGGATTTAATATTGCTCTTATGATATTATAACAATGCGCTTTACATAAATACGTAAATTTTCACAGATCTGATATTGATATAAGGAATTGTATCTTAGCAGAAATTCCCAGCACTAGAAATAGCATAAGTCTCAATGCAATATATTTAAACTTTGCCAAGTTCATAACATCCCTAAAAGACCTATACAGTTTTTTGGGTTTCATTAAACGTATAAAAAGATCATCAACGAAAGTATGTATACTGTATAGCTTATTTACTAGTTGTTACAAGTATTTCAGCTTTAAAAGTAAGTCAATCAGAACTTCTTGACTTATTTTAAAATTAACACAAGCATGCAAACTTTATTTAATAAATCTATGTTACACAACACGGCTGTCATACTTTGTACGGATTTGAATTAATAAGACAATAAATAAAATCGTACCAAGCCACGTTGATCGATTGATTTAATTATATTTTATGCAATTTTCAAAATCAAAGTACTTATACTACTTTGTAAAAGCAATTATTTTATAATGTGATGGAATTCTATGACATTTTTAAAACGTAAGTAGGCATACTTGAGGTGCATATTATTTCAGTGTGCATGGTTAAGAGTAACAGATTTTAACCTGACTCTTATGTTATGTGTTGTACGTGTAAGAGCATTTATGGTTCGAATTGATAACATTTCCAACGCCACAGGTGAGTCTGCCTTTTAATCCGATCAAAAATACAAATACATAGGTCTCGGAAACCTACTTTGGTCTTTGTTACTTTTACGTTTATGCTTCAATCAAAACTGTTCCTATCCCTTGTCATGTAATTCTGGTCTAAGATATTTCCCAGTGCCACAGTTTGTTTTTGCCAGAGTTTGCCTTATTGTCTCAATCAGAAAAACTATAAACATATTTAACTCTTAGAGATCTACTTCGGGCCAAAAATCGGCTATTTAAAAATGTTTTTAAATATATTTTGGGTAAGAATTTCCAGTGCCATAGTTGAGTTTAGCTCTTTACCTGTTGGGGAAAATGTACAGGAATATATACATCCTAGGGGGAAATCCCGCCTACTTCCACTACAAGAGGGAAATCCTTATTAAAGTTCAAGAAACTTTCCAAATAATCGTTTAAAAGGATTTTCATTGTTAAATTGTTGCTTTGGGACTGTAGACAGGAAAAGAATGGTTCATTGAGGCATTTATCCGATTTTACGTAAGTTACTGTTAAAATGCCATATCACAGTTTTCAAAGCAGTCCACCAGTCTGGGATACCGTAAGCTTGCACAGCTTTCTTCGTTAAGGTTGATTTTGCAACAGTATTTAAATACTACTTACAATGCATAAGATGTTTAAAATCCATCACAAGTTGTAAAATTATAAAAAATACGTGTAAGAAATAACATCACATTACAGCATTACTCTTCAGATTAACCCTATTAGCATCGATACCAGAGTGGTACAAATTTTTAACTGCAGTAGAGAACGATGCACCACTAAATGGCAGGTTTTATTTGCTTTCTTCGTGCTCAGAGTGATCTTTCTTCAAAAAGTAGATTTATAAGTGCAGTAATGATGTACCAAGTTTTATAGCTTGACCTGTAATCATTCGGGAATTACCAAGTCAGTGCTGGACCTTATAAACCCTGTATAGCATTAATTAAAGAAATAAAATGAAAAAAAACAAACGTACTCAAACCATTCATATAATATTCTAAATTATGCTGAACTCCGAACCATTTAAAATTGTCTATTAATGAAAAAATTTCATTAATTATTGTTCTACGTAGAGTTTTTTGACCACCTTCAGCTTAATAAGTATCAACCAACACTGTACCTTCAATAAAATCTTCACAAAAAAGCTTTCAGAGACCGCGTTTTTTTAGACTTAGAGTAATGTGGAATCTTATCAGACCATAAACTGCGTGTAAATGTAAAAAATTAAAGGCAAAATTATGTCCCCAAAATATCTGTAAGTTGCGTCTTGGCGTAAATGAAACCAAGACCTGACGTATGTGGTGGTTCATCTCGAAGTTGTTTGTAGTTTAGTATGTGACCCGCAAGTTAAATACTAGTGTTTGAAAGTTTGAATTGTATTTGCTGATGGATTACCTTCATCAAGCCATAACTACGTAGTTTGGCATATGATACCAGTTTTTCCTCAAACAATTTAACTTCAATTAAGGGCAAATAGTGTGTTCAGTGCGATTCTACCCACCAATGAATCCTCCTCTTTACCTCTAGAACCCTTCCTAGATGAGACTTTTCATAATGTTTGATGAAACCTTTTTTGATGAATATTTAAAGCCTAATTAACCTTAGATGAAATTAAATTAAATTTAAATCGGTTATTTGCTCGTTACACTTAATATTGCATGGTAAACGTAATTTTTAATTCTAGGATTTGGAACATTCAGACCACAATTCTGCCAAATTCAAAATTGCAAACAATTTATACAATCAAGTCTCTTTTGTTCCTCGCCAATTGCAAACTACTTCCAGCAACGGAATCAGGCATCGAAACGAGCGGTCTCCCAGTTAAATTCCAGAAACTTGTCAACGCTGTAAAATGCGTTTGACGCTAAAATATAGATCCAGATCGCGAAGCCTGATATGGAAGAGTTCTGATGGTTACGAGAATTTTGTCGACAGTTTATTTCTTATTGAGCTCGGTCAAAAATATAAAACTATTGTTAGTAAAAGATCTTGGTAAAAGAAGGAGAACAGTGGAAACTAGAGCTTCTTTCTATCTCAACCCATGGCAAAGTTGTAACAGTAACTAAAAAGTTCATTTCTATTCCTAGAGAGGTGTCCCGAGTTTCCATCCAAGGTTTGTTTATCCGTCCAAAAACTAAACAGAGTGTATCCAAACTTTTAGCTCACACTGTACATAGGTAAATTAGAAATTATGATTATATCAGACGTAAAAAATTAAGTTTCTAAAAGCATTGTTGGATATGGTAAAAAAGAAAGCCATTCTTACATAATTATTAGAAACATAGTAAGGACTCCTTTATGGTCATAAAAGATTAAAAATTATAAAAATTACACGCTGTGGAGGATTAATACTTTTTACAAAATTCACCTCCTTATAATTGTAAAAAGTATATTATTTTTCCACTACTACTGGACCTGGTGTTGAAGAGATCAGAAATATCTATAGTATGTAGTGTTGATTTAAAACCAGTATTATTTTATGCTTATTATAGAAATTATTACTTATGTTATACTTTATTCCTGGACATATTAAGTATAAATAAACAGACTAGAATCTTAAAAATAACCATTACAATTGTATTCACATACAACTTTAAAATCTCTAATGTAAAATTACGTTCGGTATTTATTCAAAACATATGACAGCATACACACATTATAAACCGGGTTTTAAGCTTGGTTCTAGCCAGCTGTTAGTTTAATCCTATAGCAGCCAAATGTTGCTCCTTGTTTCTGCATTAAACAAGCTGTGAACTAAAACTACAGCACTTATTTGATGTAAGGATAGCAGGAACTTAGTTTTTTATTATTAAACGTTATAACTATTACATTATCTGAACCTTTAAAAGAAAAAACAGGAGGAAGGTTGAATTTAAAATCATTAACATAAAATCATTCTCTCTATATAATAGACGGGCTCCAAATAAGCCTCTGCTGTTCCGAGAGTTTTTCATGTTGACGAAAATCGTTGATATTTTATGGAGAAAACATTATTCATTCACAATTTTGTAAAAAATCCGCTAATGCTTTTTTCTGGCGTGCGTTTAACACAGGTCGATTATGATATGGAAATGATGCGCACGTAAGTATTCAATCAGATGCTTTTCATTGGTAAACGGCGTTTTAGCTTTAATCCAGATTACACTCCATCAAAATAAAGCGTTGGAAATCGCTGAATCGATTACAACCACCATCAACTCCATAGCACTTAATACTTATACCACTTGGGAACTTCATAACATATATCAGGAACTATATTAATTTATAAAAAAAATCTCTTTTTACCTTTATTATGTTTAATGGAAGCTAGCAAAAAATTTTACAACTATATTCCTACTCGTAATTAATTTCGCCTCTAGTTTTAATGAAATTAATTAAAAGATTAACAGATTATTCAAGAACAAAATACTTAAAATCTTTCCTGGTGTATACTTTTCTTGTTATTTTATTATTTTTTTTGTTACCAGGGTTTGTACTGGCTATTCATTATAAGGAGATTTAGGTCACTACTTTGTAATGCACATTCATTGCGTGAAAGACTTCACATACATTGATTATGTTATATGATTCTCAAGTTAAATTAATCTTTCTGTAACATAGTACCGACACACTCAAATATGTAAATGTATTTAAAAACTCGGGTTGATAAATAATATATTTCTTATAATATTTGTTAATGTTATTTTCTTGGGCTTCTGAATTCCTTTTGTGCACACTCTGGCCATTTTTTATCTTAAGAAAGATAAAAGGTACTTTTGCTTCTCGACTACTAAGATATTGATTTATTGCAATGAATGAGCGTTTATTTTGCAGATTTGAGGGCCTTAAGTTTCAAACTAATGTTCTTGGTAAATTATATAATTGTTTTGTACTTATTTTAAGTGTGAAATATACGACTACATCACAAATTTTTCAACACATGTTTTTAATGTGCATAGTGATTTTTAATAAACTACTCCTTTTATTTTGAAGTGGTGCAATTAATTTTGATTTTGAGCATTCAAATATTTATAAGAAAAATTCCGTGAATGCAGAAAAAATTTGAACAGGGTATTTAGTTGGTCCTCGTGAAATTTAAGGTTTTAAAGCAGGGAATTTAGGTGATTTCGTAATCAGGCCCCAATAAAATCAGCTGAAGATAAACATGTTACTTTTTGTGTGTTTACATGAATGTATGGATTCGGGAAGTAACATGATTGTAACTTCTTTAAAAAATGTAATAAAAAAAACATAATTTTACAATATTTTATTATAATTTCCTCAAGTCATAATTAATTAAAGATATGTGCATTATGTCATAATCTTAGTTCTAAAATAAATCCTGTGTTTTTTTTAATTGATACATTGACATTTTGACCCAACACGTTTCCCAAAATCGAGGTTTTTGTGCGCATCTAGAACAACACATAATAAAAAAAAAACTAAAAGCGACTTCAATTATCATGATGCAATAATCAAATTTTACTAAACATACAAAATATACAGGCCCAAAACCCTATCTTTTTGTAGTAAGCAGTGTAAAATTGTTGTATTAGTCACAATTTAACAGTTAATATGTATGGAACATTTTATAAATTCAAACTGTAATGTCTTATTCCTAAGTGCTGTAAGACCGGATAAAGATATATTCTAGAGGAACGTTCACGAAGATTTATGAGCCCTGTTTGTTTAAATGGCACTCCACTTAGTTTTAAGGATAAATTCAACTCACAATACTTCATCAATCTACAATACAATATTAAATCTTCAATTTAACAATTTAATGAAAATAGGTAATAACTTGACTTAGTTCCTCTCTGCTAATCGTTTGACATGAAAAACTTTGGGATATTTATATGAAATGCAAATTAACGATATTATGTAGTTACATTTGTTTAAATAATCGTACATAAACACAGAAATTACATGTGGACTCATAAATAATAATACCTTGTGAATGCAGGTTAGATTCAATTGATTAGTATAATATTTATTGCTGGGTTAATAACGTACGTAATACAAAACATAACCCAGTTTATACATTATACATTTTATTTAAGCGTTTTTTTACCAATAGTACATAAATATAAAAAATATATACCCCATCTATTTAGCATAAACATTTGTTATTAATGCTTTACTAAACAATGAATACGAAAATAATGCTGAAATACGTATGTATTGCTCAAATAATTAAAAAATGGAAATAAACATAATGTTACTGTTAAATTATATAATTTTTTTTTCATACGACGCTCCTACATTCTTGCAGATTATGATTTGAACTCATTAGAAAAATGTCTTCAAATGAGGCGACCTTTAACTGTAATAATGCGAAGTTATAAAAAATTCCAACTTTTAAATTTTATTCTTGATTTATTTTATTTTGTTAACATAGTACTATGCAATTGGGCCTGTGCGGTTATTGTATCCTGATACCTATAAGTGGATGTGTTTTCTTATTTTATATCACCCCTTGAAGACTGAGTTAAATCAAGCACAAATAAGATACTCTATGGCCTACATTAAAAAAACCTGTACAGACAAATAGGTCACTAATCGGCATTAAAGAGTAACCATCGTTTAGTTTTGTAAAATGCTCATACAACTAAAATACAATTTAGTCCGAAAACTGTTTTGATAAATTTACCTTAAACATTTATAAGACAATCTCAGAACTGATAAAATTAGGTTTAAACAGTAACACTATGAATTTACAATTCTGGATAAACATTTATACAGGGTGCCCCGTAACTCTGTGGACAAAGGTATACCACATAATTGCTCAGATGAGGAAAAACATGATTCACCATGTGAACATTGGTCTCGGATGCTTAGTTTCCCATCTGTCCTGTCTGTATGTGTTTTTTTATTTCAAAACTAATATCTTAAAGACAAATCAATTAAATTATACCAACTTTAGCACAATTTTTTATCATAACAAAACCGGTTAATAAAAAAATATAAACAATTTTCAAAATGGCGGCCATTAAAACCTTTAAACTTTGAATATCTTAAAACCAGACCGTTTTTTTCTCAACAACCACAAATATAACAGATTTACAGGATATTATAAAATATGTAATGACACCAACATTATTTAAATCGAATAATAAATAACTGATTTACAGCCAATTTACTGTGGCTCTCATTTATGGTTCTCAGCAAATAGCCAACAATAAAAAATTGAATAATCAGCAGCTATAACAGTGGGCCTTGTGTTGTCACAGTAACTCTGTTCTAAATCAGTTATTTATTATTCGGTTTAAATAATTTTAGTCTCATTATATTTGAGATAATATCCTCTAAAAACTGTTATTCTTGTAGAATATACACACATTAGTTTTATAACAACGTAAGGGCAGAATAATAAAAGATTCTTTCTTTTTAATAAATCAAACCAGTGAACATATAATATCAATTTTATACGTACGTATTTAACAAGAAGTAGCATTTGTATATGTATTTCGTATACTAATACCGTGGAATGGGAATGTCAGTAAAATGTATTACACTGCTCTAAAGCCGAGTAAAGGCAATGTTATAATTTTAGAGATGTTTCCAAGAGACGTTTAAAAAATATAATTCAAGTGAATCTGTCTGCCTTGCTAAGTGGTCCTTTATTTATGCATTGCTGAATATCATAAAAGTTACAAAACTGTTATAAGTTTAACGACCTACATTTAACTATACAAGGGAGGTGTGACTTAACTGTATTGGTTTTTAAAACACAACTACAAATATTTACATACATAAATATACGAACACTTAAATACTCTACGAATTTGTACATCTATACATTTAACTATTTTTAGGATTATTTTTACTTGAAGTGGATACAGACTTTTCTTCTTAATGCAAGGTAATATTAACACACCATAAACAGGCTTCGATGATGTTGAATTTTAAGTGCGAGTCTATAGCTTTTTTTATTGGTTTTTTATACTTCCCTTTTCTCGATACCTATAATATCAACGCCAAAATTTTCGCTAAGGCTCCACAATTTCAAGTATATACGTCAGTTCGTATTCGAGTAATCTTGTGAATATAAAAACAGATATACAGACAGAAATAACACTTTTCAGCCCCTACAGTGATAGACTTCGCTGTCGCTCAGCCAATTAGGAACATCGTAACGCTAATAACAATTTAGCTTGTAATAAGTGGAAAGAGAAAAATATAATATCAATCCAAAATTTATTCAATTTTGCAATTTTCCAGTTTTTTTATTTGTGTGTGTGTGTTTGTGTGGTTTTTGTTTTGTGCCTTATTTACTGTAATGAATATAATCGAACATTATGAATTATATTTGTATTGTACAAATGCAAATCAAAATGTTTCAATTCTCCAAACGGCAATTTATGATTAGACATGAAAAAGGAAACCAAGCAGAATTTCCTTGTTCTATATAGTTTAAAATTATGAAAATCAGTAATGAGTCAAATTATATTACTAATTGAAATAAAATAAGAATTATATTATAAGAAATTCGAAAAATTTCGGAGAATGTACATAGAAAAAAGCAGGGGTGTTTATATTGCTTTAAAAATTTCGTTTATTTTCAAACCACGAAATATTATTTTTAACAACACCAATGTTTTCCAAACATGCTGTATCGCCTTCCTTATGTTATTGTTGGAAATACACTGGTTTCGTCAGAAACTGTACCTTACAAACTTCACGCTAGTTCCTTGTCACTTTATTATTCATCGAGATTTGTTCAATTAAACTGATCGAATAGTATTTATTTATTTATAATGTTATTAATTTTGGTAGTTTTGCAGATTTATGCAGATTACAAAATAAAATAATAAATATTTTATATATAAATAAATCACAAAAACTATTTGCTCCACTGTGATTCTAACCCGGATCTATATATACCTAAATGTGTTATATATGGGGAAGGTTTATGGAAGATATTGACAATTTTTTTCACATAAAGTGATGTCGTATTAGACTTTTACCGAGCGCAGTCACAACATAACTGAAATGTAATGTGAAATTATTATAATTAAACCTGGAATGTTTACCCACATATTGTAATAATACAATATATTTGTCTTCTGTATTGCTCTTTTGTTTTCAAATACTTTTATTTATTTTCCGTTGTGATACAAAAACATTAGGTGGTAGGTTAACCGATATGTTAATTAGGGAAATGAAATAAGCATTCATATATTCTTCGTAAAAGTTTATTTTTGACGGTGTAAGGATTGTGGTGGAAACAGGGTTATTCCGAACATTTCCATCATTAAGCAAAGCAATCAGTAAAACTACGTTTCGAGCACGGTCCTTCCTCCTTCCTCCATTCGTGTCCCCCTTCCTTTCTATTGACGTCATCTTTTTCCTGTCGTGACGGTTGCCATTTACTAAGCCACTGGTCAGAGGTAGGTGGAATTTTACGTCAGACGAATGCAGACGTATTGTGACCTGTATTCTGTAGTTCAGTTTTAATAATCACTGTTGTGTTTAGTATTTCTATTTAGAATTAGTGAAGTTGACACACAACATGGTGGTTGTGATTCCTGACATAGGCGTGTCACAACACTCTGGTATGATTTGTTTATTTTAACCTAGTTTATAATTATGTGTTAGGTTAGTTATATACCTGAAGAAGAGATCAGATTATAGATCTGGAAACGTAGTGTTACTGATTTTTTGTTTCATTTAACGATGGCAAAATGTCCGGAAAAGTTCCTGATTTATTTATATATATAATGATGCATTTTAAAATAAACAGATTTTTTTTGTTACTGCCAAATAATAGACAACCACTGATTAAACTATCACTGACCTAGATTTTTGTGAAACTATCAGTTTTGCATCTCAAGTGAAATTTTACTAGAGACGGGCTTACTAACCTTGTGAAGCTTTAAAGTACCGTTATAAAAAAACAATATAAAGTCGACATTTAATAGCGGAATAAAGTGGTTTATCTTTATGCTCCCGACAGTTCACCGTACATAACGTTCTCTGTCATTTCGCAGCGCAATGAAGCTGATCTTACTCGTTTTGGCGTTTACGCTCCATAGCAATTCAACGTTGATTTTCGCGGAAAAAACAATAATGCTGGCTTTGATTTATTGGCGCATTGTTAGTTGGGAAACCAAAATTATTTTAGAAAATCAAAGTACTGTTATCTCAGGAGTTTATTCCACTGTATGCTGCTTCAATTAACTTTTTAAGAATTTAAAAAGAACGTCTTTATTTGCAAGAAAGGAAATTGAAGTTTGGAAAAGAATTCTGAACTGGCCCCTTATGAACTTAAATATTTGGATTATATCATATAATATTTTTTATGAACACAGAAGTTAAAATTATATAAATAAAACTTTGTATTGGATAAAGAAGAATTTTTATTTGCACCGCGTTGAGACCATATTTTAGAAAAACACCGTTTAAAGGCAGTTAAAGAGCTGACACCATTAAGACTATCCTTTTCTTTTTTTAGAGTCCGTCTGCGACCAATGTGGAAAATCAATTAATCAATACAGATATAAAAGACATATCTAAAGATACTTCACTTTTGAACTAATTACGCCTCTACTGCTCATCGTCTTATTACACAATTAATTTCACAGCTACGAAAGTACTAACTGCGAAGTTTCAATAAAAATATCTCATTAATTCCCAAATAAACTGCATTAATTTTCTTGCAAATCTAACTGTATTTATTTATAACTGGAAAAATAATAAACAAATTGAATATTTATTTTGAATTTTTAAATTATCTTTAACTACATTCTATGATTAAGTGTTTTAGAACCATTGCCATCAGCAAGCTAAATCTGCATTGTCTGGATGATTGATAGTTCTGGAGGTTCATCTCGAAGCTATTTGTAGTGTAGCACGTGACAAGCAAGTTGAGTGTTGGTGTTTGAAAGTGTGAACTGTGTTTGCTGATATAGATTACATTGCCATCAGCAAGTTAATACCTGCATTGTGTGGATGATTGTTAATTCTCGAGGTTCATCTCGAAGCTATTTGTAGTGTAGCACGTGACAAGCAAGTTGAGTGCTGGTGTTTGAAAGTGTGAACTGTGTTTGTTGACAGATTACATTGCAATCAGCAAGCTAATACCTGCATTGTCTGGATGATTGATAGTTCTGGAGGTTCATCTCGAAGATATTTGTAGTGTAGCACGTGACAAGCAAGTTGAGTGCTGGTGTGTGAAAGTGTGAACTGTGTTTGTTGGCAGATTACATTGTCATTAGCAAGCTAATACCTGCATTGTCTTGATGATTGATAGTTCTGGAGGTTCATCTCGAAGCTTTTTGTAGTGTAGCACGTGACAAGCAAGTTGAGTGCTGGTGTGTGAAAGTGTGAACTGTGTTTGTTGGCAGATTATATTTTCATCAGCAAGCTATTACCTGCATTGTCTGGAAGCTCATATCAGATTTCCTTCAGTAAATTATTAGAATCGATTTGTTAGTTAAGAATACATCTTACACGCCAGAGCGGAGCAGTTTTATATAAGTACCTTGAGTTTTTATTTAATTACTACTTAGGGAAGAATATTGCGTACATTACTACAAAGATATTTGTGCAAAATTCTCTTTTTATGACTCCTCATACCCAATTTATAATGGATAGTATTAGCAATGTGACCCTTTACATGCAGTTAAAAATTATAAAATGGACAAATTAACCCTTTTTGTTGATTAAAACCCCAACTTTTTGATTAACCTTTACTGCACCGAAATCACTATCAATATTTCAAGAACCTAAATGATGAAGATCTTGGCACTGTAGTATACCATAGTGATAAATATTTACAATAGCAATAAAACAGTTTGTATCACATAAACCACATTCAATCTTCAGGAAAAACTGTTTTAGGAAACGCCACAAATTCTTTAGGCAATAAATGAAAAAAATGTAGCTATAGGACTTCCAGTTTTCTTGGTGTTAAAATTAGTCGAAAACTTGTTTCAATAAACTCTTGTTTGAAAAATTTTTATTTTTATAGTATTAATATATTTTATTTTCGTGTACTTATGAAATCCGAATATTGTAGCATTAAAACACGAAAGACACGTGGGTGGAAATAAATAAATGAAGTAAAAAATAGATGACTAACCATTGCAGATCTTTTAAGTTAATTAACTATTTACATAATCACTGAATCGATTAGAACCGATCATCGCATCTGATTAGCGTGCAGTAGGACAGAACAGCTTTTAAAACTGGTTAATTGCTAAATAATGTTTTGTTAATATTACAAATAAAATAATCGACTTATATATAATTGTATTTACATATATGTATCATCTTCTTAGCTATGTTTCTAAAAAGTGTACTCCATCTTTATAATTTGTGTAGTAGTACCCAAGTTGGTTGTATCGCCATGAAATGTTTTGTTTCGATAAAGAAATGCTATAAATGAAAAAAATTACGTCAGTTAATTAAATTTAGTTTTCATCTTGAGAAAAGCTTACAAATAAAAGACTTCTTAACCGTGTACCTAAAGTCTTGCAGCCTAGAACTATCAATAATAATGTAACTTCAAAATTAATAATCTTAACAAAGAAACTTGAGATGTTTCTCAGCATGAACTTTGTCGTAATATTTTATTACTGTTAAGATAATTAATGGTAGGCTTATTTAATAATTTTAAACTGGCCTCAGTTGTAATGAGTATTAATGAATATATTACTTAAGAATGTGTAAGTTTGTAAATCTATATATATATATATACATTAAACTGTAATAAATGGCAATAGCCTTATTTAATTTCAATAAACATTGAATCGCAAAAAGTACTTGCTCCGCCGGGAGTCGAACCCGGATCTCTCACTTGCCGGGTGAATGTGCTACCATTACTATATATATATATATATATATATATATATATATATATATATATATATATATAAGTAGATAACAAACTGGCGGTCCTGGACCACTTTTGGAGCCAACAGTAAATTGAGTATAAAATACTGTTTGAAGGACCATAAACGAATCTGTAATAACCAAACAGGAAAGCACGAGTGGAAAACCGAATCTACAGCTGTTCGCTTCTACTAAGCTCTAAAAATCTTCGAAATCTTTATTCTACAAAGTTAATTGTAACACAGTCTTTATCTTTAATAGTCTTCTTTCCAGTAACAATCAAGTGTAATTTTTCATTTTTGTTCAATTCTTTAATCTTTTTTTCATCCAAAACATTCAAAAAATCTGTTCGGCAAGTGTACTGTACAATCTTCCAACTCGGCAATTATTTTCATCCCAAATTTATCTTTCATTTTCTCCAAATTCAAAATTTTATATTTCTTTTTTTCTTCTAATTCCATTAATTTCTTATACTCTTTGAATCACCAGTTCACCAATCTCATTTAATTCCTTTAGTAGCTCCATTTAGATAGAAAAAAATTGGGGGGAAATCGACATTATACCACCACACAAAAACCTTGATTTTGATCCTAAACTGTGATTTTGACTCCCAAAATCACAGTTTTAGGACCAAAATTAAGGTTTTTTAAGGTACATACAAACTGGTACTAGAGTTTTTTGAAAAAATCCTGAAAATCTACCGAATTATCTCACATTATTGCCAATTTCAGCATTTAGTTAGTAAAAATATACTAAAAATATTGAAAAAAAAATAAACAATTTAAATTTCATCCTAAAACCCGATATTTGAAACATTCAAATTTTTTCTAATTAAATGGAGTCAGAAAAAAATATCATGTCCGTTTTGTAAAAAAGAAATTTTAAGAAAGAACTATGATCGCCATTATAATTCTAATTTTCATGCCAAAAACAAACAACTTTACGAAAACGAACTAAATTATTTAAGACAATGGGCTAAAGAAAACCAAATCGATAACTATCAAAACATGTATAATATAGAGAAATTAAGGGAATTAAAGAGAAACTTTAAGGAAGATAAAAAAGATCTCAATCTATTTACTGACGAAAAAATTCATTCAATCGCCGAAAAATTGTCTATCAAAACTAACGATAAAACTAAGTCTGAAACGATCGAACAAATAGACAAAACTCTTAACGAAAAACCTAAAAATATCATTGATGTAGGAGTTTTATCCTCTATACAAGGTCTATTTAAGCAATACATTTTAAACGAATTTAAACGATAAGTTCATGTCAATTTACAAATATCTATCAATTATGAGGCCTGAAATTAAAAGTTTAATCGAAAAATTTCAAGAAAATGTTAAAAATATGAAGGGCTATCTCTCTTTAGAATGTGAATACGAACGAACTTTAATTAACGGTGAACCACAAATATGTCCAATGTACTTTACTATAAAATCCGATGAAGTCTTTGACGTAAACGATTTTATCAGTAAACAATTTAATAAATTAACGCATCGTGAACAATCTAATCATCCAAATCGAGGTTCTGGATGGACATTAAAACGCTGTAAACAACTGATTTTGAGCCTTAATAAACATGAATTTATGAACGCAGGATCATATATCGATTTGCCACAAGAGATAAAGGTAAAGAAAGCTTGTGTAAATATCAAAAACAAAGATGATTTTCTGTTTTGTTTATTCTATTCGATGTGCTATTGAAAAACCCGAGACTCATGTTGATAGAGCAAAGCAATACGAGAAATTTGTAAATGACGAGATATTTTCGGGATTTGAGTATCCAATGTCTTTAAAGGATATACAAGCATTTGAGAAACGCAGCTATAATTCCAAGTACAACTATCCAAAAATGTCTGTGAATGTCTACAGTTACGACGAAAAATTTAACATTGTTCCGTTACAAATTTCTGAAAAATATAATGCAGAATTAAATATTGATCTACTGTATGTAAAACAAGAAGACAAATCTCATTATGTTTTGATAACTGATTTAAATAAGCTAGTTTCTTCTCAGTTATCTAAGCATGAGCACAAAAGATTTCTTTGTAGAAGATTTTTAAGCCATTTCTACAAATATAGTGCTTTATCAAATCATTTAGAAATTTGTAAGCAACACGAAGTTTGCAAACCAATTATGCCGTTTCCAGGACAAAAAACATCATTTATTAATTATCAAAAGAAATTTAGCCATCCGTACGTTATTTATATGGATTTTGAAAGCATATTAGAAAAAAATTCCGACATGCAAGAACAATCCACAAAAATCGACTACAAACAAGATTCAGAAACACATTCCTTATGGGTTTACTCTATATTTAGTGTCGAATGTGACCAATCGCATGTACAAACTGATATGTTATCGAGCCAAAAATGAAGAAGATTTACCTAATGTTCCAAAACAATTGTTTGAAGAACTCAATAAATTATCGAAATACATAGCGAAAAAATATAATTCATAGAACATGAAACCTATGAAATTGACTGAAGAAGAAGAAATTTCGTATCAAAATTCAAACGTTTGTCATATCTGTGAAACAGAAGGTTTTTGATGAAGAAAAAAGATTAAAAGTGAGAGATCATTGTCATTTAACCGGCAAATTTCGAGGTGCTGCTCATTTATGTTGTAATCTGAATCTCAAATTTCCTCAAAATATTCCAGTTTTCTGTCACAATATGAGTAACTACGATACTCATTTGTACATAAAAGAATTGGCTAAACAATATGGAAACGTTGATTTGATTGCAAACACCGATGAACGATATATAAATTATTCTGTAAATTCTGGATATGGATATGAATTCGAAGGTAATAAACCTAGAAAATACATTAAGTTTTCTTTCGTAGATACGTTCAGATTTATGGCCTCATCTATAGAAAAGTTAGCTAAAAATCTAAAGACAGAAGATTTTAAACATACAAATCATTTTATACAGGATGGAAGAATATTGAATGAAATTCTAAAAAAGACGACAACGAGATTTTTAAAATTCTATCTGGAAAAGGAATATTTCCCTATGAATTTATCGATAGTATTGAAAAACTTGATTACACAGAAGAGCTAAAAATTCAAGATTTCTATTCACTTTTAACAGATGAGAGCATATCTGAGAAAGATTTTCAACATTATTTAGCTGTTTGGAATAAATTAAAGGATAAAAATCTTGGTAATTACTCAGATCTCTATAACATCCAAGATGTTTTATTGCTTGCTGATATTTTTGAAAACTTCAGAAACATTTGCTTGAAATTGTTTACAAACTCGATCCAGCACATTATCTGACTGCTCCAAGTCTCGCATGGGACGCTATGTTAAAATTAACGAAAATTGAGCTTCAGCTAATTAACGATTATAACATGTATTTGATGATTGAAAAAGGTATTCGCGGAGGCATTTCTCAATGTATTAAACGATATGTTAAAGCAAATAACAAATATTTGAAAGATTTTGATGAATCAAAGCCTAAAAATTATCTGTTGTACGTCGATGCCAATAACCTTTATGGTTACGGGCTTATGCAAAATTTACCATATAACGAAATCAAGTGGATGAACCCGAAAACATATACCAAAGAACAATGGAAAGAAACAATTTTAGAACTCACTGGCGACGACGATTATGGCTATATTCTCGAAGTTGATCTAGGATATCCAACAAATTTACATGAACATCACAAGGATTTACCTCTTGCTCCCGAACATTTTAAAAACAAGTTGTGCACAACTTTATTAGATAAAACTGAATACGTTGTTCATTCGAGAAATTTGAAATTCTATCTAGAACAAGGTATGATTTTGAAACATGTGAATAGAGTTATTGCATTCGATCAGAAGCCTTTTATGAAAGATTACATTGATTTTAATACTAATATGAGGACCAAAGCTACAAGTGACTTTGAGAAAGATTTTTACAAGCTTATGAACAACTCAGTTTTTTGGAAAAAGTATGGAAAATGTGCGAAATAGATGTGATATCAAACTAGGAAATGAAGAATTTTCAATGAAACAGGCCAAGAAAACAAACTTCAAATGCTTTAATATCTTTGACGACAACTGTATATCGAGTCACATGTATAAACAAAAGGTTAAATTTAACAAAACCGATCTACATAGGATTTTCAGTTCTTGACCTATCAAAATTGCTAATGTACGAGTTTTATTACGATAAATTAAAGAAGTTTGACCCAGATTTGAATCTTTGTTACATGGATACAGACAGTTACTTTCTAGAATTGAAACGAGATCCTTTTAAAGAATTATTAAAGAAAATATAGAGGACTTTGATACGAGCGATTATCCAAAAGATCATGAATGTTTCGCTACTAAAAATAAGAAAGTTATTGGTAAATTCAAAGACGAGCTAAATGGTGCAATCTTAGAAGAATTTTGTGGATTGAGATCAAAAATTTATTCGTACAAATATCTAGACAAAAATCCAGTTAGGTGTAAAGGAATTAAGAGAAGTGTTGTAAATAAAACAATTAATATCGAAAACTTGAAAAGATGTTTGTTCGAAGATAAAGAGGAATTTAGAGAGATGACTGTAATAAAAAGCTATAAACATGAGTTTGTACACAATTACCATAAACAAGCTGGCACTGAGCGCTAAAGAGGATAAAAGAATTGTCCTAGAAAATAAGATCGAAACAGTACCGTATGCTATAAAAATGAAGCAAAATGTGGTATACTAGACGAACTAAATAAACTTGGAAACTTTGATATGTAAATGGAAGATGATTTAATTCACTGTCACAAATGTAAGAAAAAAACGAAAAAATATCGATGCTAAGATTGTTCAAACTCAAAACGGATTGTATAGAATTGCTGCAAAATTTTCAAAATTTAAGACAAATAAGAGTAAGTTTATAAAGAATCCAAATGAAATACCAGTTAAAAAGAATTAAAAGATAAAAAAGAAATTGAGATTGAAGCTAAAGAAATTCATGCACCAGTACGAAAGAAATTTAAAAAGAGAAAAATTATAACTTTAGGAATTGACGATTTATGGGCAGCAGATTTAGTTATAATGTCTAACTATTCAGATCAAAATGATGGATTCAAGTATATGTTAAATGTTATTGATACTTTCTCAAAATATGCTTGGTCAAGAGCTATCAAAAGAAAAAACGGCAAGGATGTTTCAAAAGCTTTCGAAGATATAGTAAAAGATGCTATAAAGATCGGCCATAAACCTCCGAATCTTCTTCATACAGATAAGGGTTTAGAGTTTAAAAATAAAGAATTTAACGATGTTTTGAGGAAATATAACATTAAGATTTATCATACTGAAAACGAAGAGAAATCAAGTATTGTAGAGAGATATAACAGAACTCAAAACGAAAGGATGAAAGTTATTTTTGAGATTAATAAAAACTTTAAATGGATCTATATTCTTCAAAAAATAGTCACAAATTATAATGATACGGTTCACAGTACGATTAAAATGAAGCCCAAAGACGTAGATAAGGATGCAGAAAAGGAGTTATTAGAGACCGTTTTCAAGTATGTTCCACCTGAAATTTACACGAAAACTAAATTTAAAATTAATGATCATGTAAAAATTGTTAGTAAAAAACAAACATTTTCGAACAAATATAAGAACAATTGGTCAAGAGAAATCTTTGTGATTTATCAAATTAATAACACAGATCCTGTAACTTATAGTATAAAAGATTTAAACAACGAAGAAATAACTGGAAGTTTTTACGAATATGAATTGAGAAAGTCAAAGCTATAATTTTTTCTATATAAATGGAGGCTCAAAAGAAATGTTCAATGTGCAAGGAAATAAAAGGTTTTGAAGAATTTTATAAAAATAGAACTAAAAAAGACGGATTTGGACATTATTGTAAAGATTGTCATAATAAAATATCAAAAAGAATTATACGATAAAAATAGAAAAAATTAACTCTAGAGGAATGTTACTTTTGTAAAGAAGTTAAGAATGTTTCTGAATGTAACAAGTGGCATTATAGTAGAGATAAAAAAAACAAGCATATTGCAAAGATTGTACTATAAGAATTCAACGAGAAAGTCGAAAAAAAGAGACTCATTGCGAATGTGGGACGAATTATTCAATGGTTACCTAGTTATGCTAAACATTTTACAAACAAAATATCATAAGTCAAGAGTTTTTAGTAAAATTTAGAAACATTTTCATTCCTTTTTTCAATCTTAAATAAATTGTTGTTTTACTCTCATTTTTCAATAAATTTCCATCAGAGTCTTGAACAGTTAAGGCGATTTTTTGAATTCTTGTAAATATTTGTTCTAATCGGAATATAATCGATTTCATTCGGTTTTTCACTGATTTTTGATCCATAAGCAACATTTGGAAAAAAAGTGTACAAAATTTCAGATTCTTTGTGTAAATGTTCGGTATGATTTTCAAAACTAGGTTGAACGAGATTACAATGTACTTCAATTACATCAAACGGTCTAAATTTTGGCGTTTTATTTCCTAAATATACCTGATTTGGCTCAATAGTTTCTTGAACAAACCCTAACAAATCTACAATAATCGCTGAAAACATTTAAACATTATTCTTACTGGTGATTGTATTTGAATTTTATTAGAGAGATAATTTTTTTGCAATTCAAACTTGTTTTCGTCAAAGTTTAAAGATTTATCTGATTGTTTGAATGTTTTCAGATAATTTTTAAGGGAATTTTTTATTTGATCGAAGGTATAATATCCTTTGTTTAAACCATAATATTTTGTTATGTTCTTCTCACTAAATCCTATACATTAAGGAGAACTTTCACTAATATTTATTACAAAATTTTCAGAATAAAAACCGCTTAAACCGATAAAATAATTTGATTCTTCCTCTAAATGAATAGGATGTTCCAAGTTTAAAACTAATTTAGAGCTTTCTGAAGTCAACTTGAACAGCTTCATTTTCGCTATTTAAATGGAGAAAGTTTTAAAAGCAAAAAGATCAGATAAAACTTCAAACGTTTTGAAGAAAATAAGAAAGATCAACCGATCAGATTGTTAATTGTTGGTTCAAGTGGATGTGGAAAAACAACTTTATTATTGAATTTTATCTACAATAGGTTGATTCCTTATTCCAATTTGTATGTTTTTAGTAAATCTTTAGAACAAGACGCATACAAAAAAATTACAACAAAGATTCAAAAATATTGAGAAGAACTTAAGCAAAGAAATATCACATTTTTATAATGCTTCTGAGGACATAGTTCCGTTAAGCGAATGTAAAACCCAATTCGTTAATCGTTTTTGATGATTGTATTTTGGAAAAATCAGGACGTTATTAAGGAATATTTCGTAATGTCTCGTCACAAAAACATATCTTGTATCTATCTTTCCCAATGCTTTTCAAAAGTTGATAAACAAGTTATTAGAAATAATTTGAATATGTTTGTGTGTTTTTAAGCAAGATGATCACTATTCGAGAAATATTTACAACAATTATGTGGGATCTGATATGAGTTTTAACCACTTTAATGAATTATGTGATAAAATTTGGAAAGAAGACTATGGATTTTTAACTATTAATCTAACTTTGAAGCCTAAAAATGGTAAATATATGAATAAATTTTCTAATATAAATGCTGCTCAGTGGTCTGACAAATCTACTTGATAAAATATTTGTTACAATTATTTTTACATTATCTTTACTTTTTATTTACATTATGAAAACAACTGAAAAAACGGTAAATCTGTTCACGTTTTACGTTCCACGTTTCACGTTCACGTTCCACGTTCACGTTTTTACGTTCCACGTTCACGTTTTACGTTCCAAGTTTTTACGTTCCACGTTCACGTTTTAACGTTCCACGTTCACGTTTCAAAATTTTTCTAATTAAATGGTGAACGTAACTTCTGAAGAAGCGAAAAAACTTGATCAAATCGAAAAGAAATTAATCAAAGAATTTAAAGAACAGATTCGAATTGATGAAAAAGAACAAGAATTTATTCAAAAAATCAATCAACCTGTAACTTCTGCAATAAAAAACGTTGAGGGCAAAATTGAAAAATGTTTTAAGTGATAATCAAAATTTTATGAATTTTGGTTCCAGTTGTACGACAATTTGCCGATATTTCAATTCCAGAATCTGAAGTGGAAGAGTTTGAATTGCCAAAATTACCATCTTCAACACCATTTAGACCTCGAATCATTGAAGACTCTACCATAGTTGAACCAATAAGTCCTGAAACAACGGATATAATAATTGGTGAAATTGGTAAAAAATTTCTTCCTAGAGCAAAGGATGATAAATTTGGTTTGTATTGGGACAGAAAAAAGAGAAGTTTTACGATTGGAAATTTACCCGTTAATTTTGAACATAATGATATCATTATTAATGAAAAAAACATATGAAGGAACTCAAGGTTTATGGAGATTATTAACAGACTATGATGCTCCAGAAGATAATTTATATTCTGAAGAAGATTTGAAAAAGTATACAGAAATTTTATGGGAATCTGACTCAATTTACAAAAATAATGATCCATCTACTAAGAAGCCTAAGTCAAGTAAAGGTAAAAAATATATGAACTTAATTAAACCAATTTGGGAAAAAAGAATCGAAGGATCAGGTGTGAGAAAATACAGTGATAATAAGATTGAATACAGATATATCGACGATTTGACAAAACTCGATGGAATTATTAATTATATTTATGCTCAAGAGAAGGCTGGAAATAACAATTTTTTGAATGAAAAGAAAGCAATTAAAGATTTTATTTCGAACAAACTTGACGAAATGATTGAAAAACCTGATGGAATTAAATATTTAAAACGAATTTTGCCGGCAATAAAGTATCATCTATGATTGAGGGTAGTGGACTTTTGAATGATTTTATCAACAATTTACCTTTTGAATTACACGTACCAACTTATCAGTATCTGGGGCCTGGCACAAAACTCGAAAAAAGACTAAAAAGAGGAGATCCTGGTATAAATAAATTAGATCAAGCTGCTATGGAACACGATATTTTTTATGCAAAACATAGAGACCAAATTCCAGACATATAGCAGATAAAGTTTTGCAAGATAAGGCAATGGATAGATTTTTATCAAAAGATGCTAGTTTAGGTGAAAGATTTGTTGCGCTTCCAACAGCTGGAGCAATGTTTTTGAAGAGAAAACTAGGAATGGGAATCGAAGAGAACTTGAAATTTTAACTATATAAATGGAGGTGAACGTAAACTTCAGCAAAAATCAGAAAGAAAAAATAAAATCCGCTTTTAAGAAAAAAATACCCGTTAGTATTCAATTTAAAATAGATCAACTAAAAAATGGCGAAGATAAGATATTTTTAACAAATAGACAATACAATAAACTCGAAAAAACATAAGAAAAAACAATAAAGGAACCAGAATAGAATTTTCCTTATAATTAGTTGAAAGAACTTAAAAATGTGTACCGTATGACGATAACACATGGGGGGTGGTGACTTCTGAGGTCGTAGTAATAAATACTAGAAATACAAAGTTAACTTATAAGTTCAGTTTAATTACGAAAACTTAAAAGCATCACTTTAGATGGTAAAGGAAAAGTTATGTAATGCCACGTTGCTGCCAATTAGAGTATAATAACTAAAAAGTATATCTTCTAGGTGGGCCTAAAATATCCAATGTTCTATTGAATTATGCGTACGACGTTTTACTTTACAAAACAATAATGTTTCACTTCCCTTCGCAATAGGTAGACTCACAACCCGGGTGTCGGCGTCTTGGCACGAGACATTGAAACTGTAGTCTAAGAAAGGTTATTTCTAGAAGAGGAGTAGAAGTTGGGAAGTGGTAGCCATCTATTCAAACAACACGTGAGATACATCAGCTACGTAAACTCGCCTAAAACAAATTCGCGACGGTATTAGCCATTTAATGATACAAATTACTATTTATAACAACGTACTCGTCGCCATAAGGACGACGCCACACAACCTTTTATCTATCTCAATCAAGCAAATAAAAGATCTTCAAGGGTAAGTTACTTTACTATTCACATCTTTACTTGACGTTACATTCATTTTTATACGTTTGGCATCAAAGGGCTAATTTAATAATACGAAAAGATAAATTTTACTTACGGACAAAGCGCGCGAGGTTCTGATCGCTTACGTAGTTGGGCTGCTACAAAGGGTTAGAAGACAAAATTCATACGCGTGCCAATTAGGTAGTTACTCCGCCCAATAATTTAGTTCCGGAACATTGGATGTAAAATAATATTATATTATACTGGCTGATTAGGTTGCGAAATTTACATTGTATGAAATTTAATTAACTAATTTACGGTACAGAATATCCCCCCTGTTTTGATTTCGCAACCTAATTAGTCGCTTTACTTTAAACATATTCTAAATAACAAACTTAATTCAACCTTTTATTCATTACATAAATTCAAATTCAACCATAACAATACGATAGCGCTGGGTTTTCAAAAGTTTCCTATGAAATCCGCTAGATCGCATGCCAATGCAGTTCTATGACTGCTCGCTTAGGGACCAAAAATATAAAATCAATTTAGGCAAACTATTTTCATGCAGTGCACGTTGCAGCGTTTTTAGAATTTGCGGGTCGTTGCAAGAATAAGGGCATTTAAGGCGATTAAATCGTAAACAAGTGTAGTGTAGTGTTTTGTTATATAGGCGCCACATTCATACTTCTTTTTGCATTCATACCAGTGTTTTGTGTATAGTGTTTTGCCATTAAATACCCTGAGACTTGCGGACAAGTTACCAATAATGGATCGAATACTTTGGAATGAAAACGTCCCCTCACGAGAAGCTAAGTCTCACATTTCTTATTAAATACTGCATCACTCTTTATATATACAATCTTACATCCTATACATCTTACGTCTACATGAATTTTAACACTTCAAATATATCTACAAAATTCCAAAATTCAATATTTCGGCATACCTACAAAACACAGACAATTTTTCATATTTGGTTCCCTCATTACAAACAGTCAGGATCAACTTTGTCTCATTTCTTTACACTAAGTCTATTTACAAATTCTTTTTCTATATTTTTATTTCCATTGACACATTCGTTAAGAATTCACCAAACAGTTAACTTCCTGGGTTTTATCTTATCTTTTAAATTTGGCAGCAAGTGGTTCCTTAAGCTAGGGATGCTACAAAGTTTTTTTTTTATACAGAACAGGTCTTAATTTGGTTTTAGATCTACAATATGAACTTTTTTTACATTCAAAAACATTTTCAGTGTGTTGTACAATACAAGTTACAGGGCTTAAAAAATATAAAATTCTATAAATTCCTACATATTTTGGTGCTAATTTTGCACAAAACTTTTCTACCTTATTGCTTAAATAGTGGGTTTCTTATCCATACTAAGAAATGCAACTTAAAGGGATGTTTTACATTTTGCTCTGAGTACTTTTGTCTATTACTGTTATGTGCTATACTCCTTTTTACATTGACCACAGCTCTCTTTAAATTGTTTTACAACAGTTTCCTTGGACAAATTCTCACCAATTAGATCATTTAGCTTCCATAAATTAGATAAAGCATTATTACAGGAATGATTTAAACATTAAATCAAAGGCAGCAAAACCTGTGCTTTCATTATGGGCGGTGTTTAAACTTAATTGTATATAGCCTAGGTCATTATCCCAATTACTATGACAGTTGTGACAGAAACTACGTAATAATGTAGATATGTTTCTAATATGCCTTTCTGATTGATTTCCATTAGCCCTGTAAGGCGCTAGTCTACGGTGTTCAATAAAATTCTTAAATAAGAACTTCTTAAAATATAGTGATGTAAAATATGCGGCATTGTCTGACACTATTATTTTAGGTACAGAAAAGTTGTTAAAAATTATGCGGTCTAATTTATTACATATTTCAGCACTCTTACATTCCTTCAAAGGGATTAGCCATAGAAATTTACTGGCGGCATCTACAACTACAAGTAAATATACATTGCTGTTTCTAGTTCTCACTAAGGGACCTAAAAGATCTATGAATAAACAATCCATATTGTTCTTAAATGGCACAGATACTAATTCGCCTTCATATTTTCTTTGGCACACTTTACTCATTTTACAAACATTACATGCTTTCACTTTTGCCTTTATAATTTCGTCTAAATCAGGTCTATAAAAATACTGATTAATTTTTCTTTGCGTTCTAGCAATGCCTAAATGACCTCCTATTAAAGAACTGTGGAAGAATTCATATACTAAATCAACTAACTGTACAGGCAAAAATATCTTACTCTTACTTTTTACATTCCTTTTGTACATCAGTAAATTGTTTTTTATAAAATAACATAAATTGTTATTATTGCTTTTTACAGATTGAATGATTTTCTGAGTTTCTTTATCTTGAAGTTGATATTTTTCTAAATCTTTAAACGCTAGTGGCAAATCATTAATTAACAACCACAAATTATCCTTGTTATTGCACTTATTATTTATCTGCATTTTAGGCTTTACATTAGATGTTCATTTACATGTTTGCCTTCGGAGGAGTTTGAATGGCAGAAGGAAATCGATAATCTATTTTTATCCTGGTCTGGAACGTTCCGGCAGTCACTGGGGCTCGGATCAGCTGTTCCCGTCGACTCGCCCTCAAACATACGTGAAAGGGCGTCTGCCAGCGCATTATCGGTGGAACTTTTAAATTCCACCTCAAATGGCAAATTCAAAATCCTCTCGATCCACCGGGCAAGACTTCCTACCTTCCTTTTGTGATTGAGGACATAGGATAAAGCTTGGTTATCAGTTATTAATTTAAAGGTTCTTACTTCTAAAAATTCGTGCCATTTTTCTATGCAAATTAGAGCACTCAAAGCTTCTTTTTCATAAACAGTATATTTTAATTCGGCATCAGTAAATTTCCTAGAGTAATAGGCTATTGGCATTAATTCATTTTGGTCGTTTTCCTGTAACAAACAACCACCTGCGGCTATTCCACTAGCATCTATCATTACTATAAATTGCTTTGAAAAATCGGCTAACTGGAGTACAGGAGGATTCATTATAGCTTCTTTTAACTTTACAAACGAATCTTGACATTCACTTGTCCAAAACAAATTTAGCGTTTTTCCTTCTTAAACGATTTAAAGGATTACATAATTCGGCATAATTATTTATAAATTTTTGAAAAGAAATTGGTCATACCTAAAAACTGTGAAATTTGTTTGGCGTTCTTAGGCGGCATAAATTCTCTTATACTCCTTGTTCGCTCGGGATGTATAGTTACTGTATTATTTTTTATTAAGTTCCCCAAAAAGGAGATTTCCTCAAAACAAAACTTTGCTTTCTCTAGGTTTGCCGTTAAGCCATGTTTGCTTAGTCTATTTACAATCTCTCTGACATGTACTAAATGCGAATCAAGGTCTTTACTGTACACTAAGATATCATCACAAAAATGTATCACATATTTAAATTTTATATTGTCTAGGACTTTGTCCAGATAGGCGGACAATACAGCACTACCAACATGTAAACCAAAGGGTACTCGTTTAAATTTATATTTACCAAATATAGTGCTAAATGAGGTAAGATCTTGACTATCAGGTGATAATGGACATTGCAAAAAACTTTTTCTTAAATCTATTATTGAAAAAATATTTGGCTCCACTAAGATGTTGATAATAATTATTTAAATCACCAATGGGAAAATCAATTTTCTGTAACTTTTTATTTAATTCGGTATAATTGACTACAAGTCTGTCCTTTTTTGGTTAAAAAAGGCTGGACTGGAGTAGGCTGAAGTACTGGGTTCAATTATTCCTTGGTCCAACCAATCCTGTATTATTGTTTTCATCTTATTTACAGTAGGAGGGCTCATAAAATAAGGCCTAATATTTACAGGTGTGGGGTCATTTAGAAACTAATCTCACTTCCAAATCTAGAGCCTCTCCTAATTTTGGATTAAAAAACATTTGGAAAATCCCCTATAAGGTTTTGTATCTCAGCCTCAGCTCTAGTGCACCCTATTTTTACATCAATGCTGTTTACTTCATGTTCAAAAGGCTGTTGTCTGACAATAGTTATTTTCTCATTACAATTGAATTTAAAATAACATGAATCTCCATCAAGATCTAAAATTAATTTACTATTAGTTATAAATGGGTTTCCAAATACAATGTCCCATTTTAAATTATCCAATACAATAAATTTTACTTTCCAACAAAATTTAGAAATTTTTATCTTAGCATAACAGTAACCAAAACATTTTATTTCAGTGTTATTTGCAGCAAAAATTCTATCATCTGACTTCATTAATTTAGAAACATTTTTATTCAACAATAGGCTATCATAAAATTCTTTACTCATTATATCTCTTGTAGCACCAGTATCTAATAAGCAGTTTGTTTTTACATTTTTACTCACTATAGCTTCAATTAAAGGCATATTGTTACACTGTCTAACATTTAGTCTTAAATTAGGTTTTCTATAGTTTAATTTACTCCAATTTTTAATTACCTTACCATAGACTCTCATAAAATAGTGTTTTTCTTTTCTTACTACTGTATTACTATTTATACAATTACTATTCTTAAACTTATGAAACCGGGGAGGGATATTTTTAGGTGTTGTGTGTAATACCACTCCCCTATCGACTAGTTTTTTGGATTCCTAAAACAATTTTTTGCTAAGTGACCAGGCCTATTACAATTGAAACATAACTTTGGATTTTTGACAGTAGGCCTACTTTTTCTAAGTTCAACATGTGGTGGATACATGTTGTTAACATATGTCTTACTTAAATTGTCCCTTAAGTTATCATTAAAGGTTATATTGTTACTAGCTATACACATATTTTCCAAATCTGTAAAACAAATGGGATTGTTTTCAAAAATTAACTTATTTCTATCTGTAGGCTTAATACCTCTTTTTATACAAGTTACCAAGTCTTGTTCACTTATGTTACACAATAAAACTTGACTGAGCTCTTTGATGTCATAGATGTATTCATACAGTGGCTCATCAAACCTTTGTGGCCTATAAAACTAAATCTAGTCTCAGTCTTTCAATTAGGCCTACAGGGATAAAAGCACTAATTAATTCCCTGTGTAGATAGTTGACATTTGGCATGACAGACTTACACTGTATTATTTTGGCTAAAAGTGGACCTTTTGCGTAACATGGTAACAATGCTAAAATTTCATTTTCTGATAGGCTAGTTTCACATTTTAGTTTTAACAAAGTTTTCAAAAAGTTTATTAGCTCAGGTACTACTAAGCCATTTGTTACTGTAAAATTTTATAAATAACATTCTACAGGGTTGTTTAACTTATTAAACATATTTAAAACCAGACATAGGTTGACTAATACAATCATTGTTTGCATTATAAATAGGCATTATAGGCAAAGTGGGGGTACTGGCAGTAGGCTGTGATATTGTTGGTGGTTGTACAGAAATAGGGCCTATTTGTTCTTTCACTGCCTGTTCCATAGCCTCATCTTGTTCTAATGATTCATTTAAATTGGCTTCTAACACTTTAAGCTGTTCTAGGTTCACTGTAGGTAGCAAGTTTTTAGCTAACTGTTGTTCAACATTTACTAGCCTACACTTTAAAGCTGATAAAGTTTCACTATGTACAGAACTTAGTTCTAGCTGGTTGTCTAAAAATAAACGGTTTATTAAATGTTTACACTTTTCTTGGAATTTGGTGATTTCTAAAGGTGAACTAGCACTGTTCAATTCACTGCACCCATGTTCTAATAATATCACTTTTTTCACTGAGAAGTTTTACTTCCTGATTGTGGTCTATTTTTAATAGGCTACTAGGAGTAGGTAAAATATTGTTTCTCAAACACTGTCTTAAGGACTTTCTGAGTTCATTTACTGTACTGTCACTATTTAATTTAATACCTCTAGATATCAGTTTCAAATACCAAACTCATCTTTAGACAAATATTCTATTTTAATGGCAGGCATTGTGGCGTTTTCACTCAGTTTCACTCAGTTGATGGCAGAGTAGGCACATCAATAGCAGATTGGCGCAATAAAATTATGTGTACCGTATGACGATAACACATGGGGTGGTGACTTCTGAGGTCGTAGTAATAAATACTAGAAATTACAAAGTTAACTTATAAGTTCAGTTTTAATTACGAAAACTTAAAAGCATCACTTTTAGATGGTAAAGGAAAAGTTATGTAATGCCACGTTGCTGCCAATTAGAGTATAATAACTAAAAAGTATATCTTCTAGGTGGGCCTAAAATATCCAATGATCTATTGAATTATGCGTACGACGTTTTACTTTACAAAACAATAATATTTCACTTCCCTTCGCAATAGGTAGACTCACAACCCGGGTGTCGGCGTCTTGGCACGAGACATTGAAGCTGTAGTCTAAGAACGGTTATTTCTAGAAGAGGAGTAGAAGTTTGGGAAGTGGTAGCCATCTATTCAAACAACACGTGAGATACATCAGCTACGTAAACTCGCCTAAAACAAATTCGCGACGGTATTAGCCATTTAATGATACAAATTACTATTTATAACAACGTGCTCGTCGCCATAAGGACGACGCCACAACCTTTATCTATCTCAATCAAGCAAATAAAAGATCTTCAAGGGTAAGTTACTTTACTATTCACATCTTTACTTTACGTTACATTCATTTTATACGTTTGGCATCAAAGGGCTAATTTAATAATACGAAAAGATAAATTTTACTTACGGACAAAGCGCGCGAGGTCTGATCGCTTACGTAGTTGGGCTGCTACAAAGGGTTAGAAGAAAAAATTCATACGCGTGCCAATTAGGTAGTTACTCCGCCCAATAATTTAGTTCCGGAACATTGGATGTAAAATAATATTATATTATACTGGCTGATTAGGTTGCGAAATTTACATTGTATGAAATTTAATTAACTAATTTACGGTACAAATGGTGGACTTTTGAAAGATTTATTAGATTTTGGAGAAGACATTCCTATCGTTAAAAATGTCGTTCCTTATGTTAGAAAAGCCGCTCCAATTGTAAAAAAAGATGTAATTCCTATTGTGAGAAATATTTTAAATTGGTTGGATAAAGAGTTGGAAGATGTTACAGGATCTGGATTAGATGAAAAAAACTTTGAATTACGTGAAATCAAACATTGAAAAAAAAATTTAAACCTTTAACATTCGGGGAATTGGAAGAAATCTGCAAAAACATTAAATATTTTAGAGGAATATTCATGAGAGATACATTACCTGAAAAAGTTAAGAAATATGAATGTGGAATTGTTAATTTAGACTCGATTACGGGAACTGGAACTCATTGGATTTGCTATTATAAAACTGATAAGAATGCATTTTATTTTGATTCGTATGGAAGAATTGAGGACAAACCGCCTATAGAATTGATCCAATATTTGAAAAAATCAAACGTCTACTACAACGATTCTCAAATTCAAGACTATAAAGACCCCCAATTTGTGGTCATTTATGTGTTTTTTGTTTTGAATGAACTGACTGATGGTAAAGATTTTAAAGACGTTGTCAACAAATTATTGCTTAATAAATATGGATTCGCAAAATATTTTTGATGTGTTTGGAATACAAATTAGAACTGAAAAATATTCGAAATAATGTCAATTTTGATAGTTTGAGAAATGAGTTTGATAACAAGTTAGAAAATTTATTACAAAACCTTCCAGATTCAGATATATTTGCTGTCGAGATTGAAGATTTTAAAGCAGAATATGATAACAAACTTGCAAATTTCATGAGTTCAAATGAAGTTGCTGATAAAATAAAAACATTGGAAAAAGAAGTTGATGATGGTGTAAAAAAATTATTTACCAATTTAATGTCTCATATCGAAAAAGCTGATAAAATTACTGAACCGATCAAAGTTGAAAAGAATTATGTTAGTTTGGCTAATAAAAAAAGAATTGTCGGTGTTCGACCTGGTATTGACAAACATGATGTTGCTGTTAAAGAACAAATTTTAAAACCTCTAAAATTAATCAGAAAACATCGATATTGTTGATTTACATGATCCGAATGTTAAAAATGCCTTAGATTTTAAAGGAAAAAGAATTAGCAGTGTTAGTAAAGGAATTAATCCATTTGATGTTATTGTAATGATTCAATTAGAAGATCCTATTAAAATGTTTAATGAACTAAAACAAAATTATGAGAATCATAAACAGCATGTTAAAGATTTTACAACAGAAGTCTATGAAAAACTTGATGAAAGAAGTAAAAGATCAGTAGACGATGTTGGTGAAATTAATGAAAAACTTACTAAATTTAAAGAGTCTTTTGATAAGTTTAGTTTAGATGCTACGAAAACTTTTGAGAATATTGGTCATAAATTTGTTGAATACAATGATTCTTATGCTGACAAATTTCAAAAAATAGAAGAAAAACTTAATAAGTGGGAGGAAGATCTTACTGAAATAGGTATTCGCGTAGGGTTTTATGCATGATAAAATTTCCTTATATAAATGGCGCTCATATACTGTGTGAGATGTAAAGAAAAAACTGCAACAAATGCAACAAATGATATAAAATACTATGCAAACATCAATGGAGTTAAGAGAATATCTGGAAAATGTGCTGAATGTAACGCTAAAAAGAGCCAAAACTTGATTTTGAAATTTTTTCTTAATAAATAGAGATGGCGGGACATTACAGTGCTTTCGATCTTTTTATAATGCAACACGAAAGAGATTTGAAAAAAGAACATTGGGATGATATTTCTCAAAAATATGAATTATCCGAAGATATGATGAGATTATACGTAAACAAATTGAATTGGTATAAACATTGCTAAATATCAAACTTTATCATCAGAGTTCATTCAAGAAAATATACATTATCAATTAAAAGATCATATGTCTGTTCTTTGTCTCTATCAACACTTGAGTATAAAATTTTTGGATGAAAATAAAGATACAGTTGATTGGAATAATATTATAGATAGTGGTTACTATCCTGTGCAGATTTTATTGAAATATGTGGCCGAAATTGCAAAATTTAAGGAAGAGAATCCTGAATATGACGAAGTAGATCATTAAAAATGACTAAAATTTATATCTTTTCTTATAAAAAACGTACATTAGATCGATGAAAAAATGATATCTTTCTTATACATGATGTTTAAAATTTCTAAATTTTTTCTTAATAAATGGCGGACTACAAAAAGTATGCTAGTTGATATTGCAAGGGCAGAGTTTAAAAATGTCTATCCAATTAGTAAACAACATTTGAATGAATCGAATAAAAGAACTGAGTTTAATATTGATTTTGGAGATAATTTTTGCTCGTCTAACTTCCAGTTTTATATTTTTGGAACTTTAAACAAAACAAGATGGTCAAGCATATTTGGAACTGATAATGTTAGATTAATCGATAATTTTATACCGTTTTTATTTTCTAAGATTGAAGTAAGAAAACACAATAAATTGATAGAAGAAGTCGAAAACTGTGGCCAATTAAGCACAATTAAAGGAACTATTTCGTATTCAAAAAGTGATGTTATTTCTCAAACTTCTAATGGCTTTGAATCAGATTTTAAATTTGGTGTTTTTGAAGCAGCTGGAAATTTATCTCATTTTGGATTAGGATTTTTTGAAAATGTTACTATTCCGATCTATAAAGGAGGATTTTATCTAAGTTTTATAAGAGCAGAAGACGATGATGTGATTCTGAAGACTGCAACTGGAAATGTTATGCCTGTTGATGGGAAAATAACAATTACAGATTTTTTTATTAGAGTTCCAATGATTGATTATAAAACCACGAGTAAAATTAGATTGATTGATGAAATTAAAAAAAGTCAAAACATTATGTTTAATTTTCTAGATTGGCAATGTATTGAACGAAAAGGTATTTCCGGAACAACTTATTCGTTCGATATTACAAATATTTATAGAAATATCTTCAATCCCAAGTTCGTTATTATAGGTTTTCAAACAGATAGACAGAATAATCAAGAAAAAAATCCTTCAAAGTTTGATAGTTTGAATGTAAAAAATATCAGAGTAAAATTGAACGGTTTCTTATTATCCAGATGAATTACAAAATTTAAACATTTCCGGAGGTCTTTTCAGAATCATGTATCAGATGTATCAAGATTTTAAGAAAGTTTACTGTAATAATAAGGAAATGAATTACAATCCTAAAGAATTTTTAGCGAATAGACCTATTTATGTCATTGATACAACAAAGAGTTTGACAAATATTTCTGGTTCAAAGAACGATATAATTATCAATATGGATTTTCAAAAAGCTGTTACAAACGCGATTTGTTATGTGGTTGTGGTTTCTGAGAAATGTTTAGCCTATGATGTGATTAAGAACGATATTAGAGAAATTCAGTAAAAATCTATTTTCACTATTATTCGTCGGATAGTTTTAAAACTTTACAGAATTGTTAAAGACATTGATAAAAGTATTCATTTTAAATTGCAGTAAAAAACTTTGATAAATAGGGATGATATTAGGAAAAAACTATTTCAAGGTCATGGACCGAAAGTGTGATTGATTTTACAAAATACTTTAATATTTACTGAACCTATATACCAAATTTCATCAGAAAAGCTCCAATAGTTCTCTAGATATAAGAGTTTAAAGATAAGGGATGATTGGGGTAGATTTTGAACATTTTGTTATTTTCATGAAATTTTAAGTAGAACTCGCTTGTTTTTGAAGTTTCAGATTTTTCTGATAATTTTTTATATTTTTTTATGAATATTAAGAAATAGGGGATGATTTCACCCTTATGGATAAGTTAAGTCGAAAGAGTTAAGTATTTACTATATGTGTACCAAATTTCATTAAAATCGGTTGAGTGGTTTTTGAACAACAAGGTTTGAAAGAAATATTGATATTCACTTATTTAATATACATTGGAAACTATAACAGTTCTAGGAAATTTAGACATTTTCATTTCAACATGTTGGTAACACTACATCTCGTCTTCATCTCTTGCTGGGCGTTGGGCCACGTATAGCTAGCCATGTGTGATCCTCCTCTATTTTAACGAAATTTAACAAGATATATCACTATTTAGAAGATTCTAATGTATTTGCAAGTTGAAGAAAGAAGATATGGACTTTATAAAGTAAGAAGATTGCTGTGAAGATCTGTGTTTCTTGTTAAAAGTGAAGTGAAGTGTTCCACTGGGCGTTGTCCTTCATATTTAATAAGTTTCTATTATAATTCTCGAAGAAAGACATTACAAGAAGATTGTGTGTTGAATTTGTGTAGACATTCTAAACTGTGATAAAAACATTGTGTGAAAATAGTGTTCATTTTTAATACAGAATTAAGTGTTTTTTACAGTGATTTCATTGTCGCACACAGTGTGAGCAAAGCAAGGTCATTGTAGTGTGAGCAAAGCAAGGTCATTGTTCACGGCGTGAGCAAACCAAGGTCAAGCGTTAGTGACACAAACGCCTCTCACATGTTTCAATAAAATGAGATTAGAGGTCAAACGTTAGTGGTACAAACGCTCTCAGCAGACGTCACAAATCTAGAGTTGATTGAAATAAAATATATGATACCTTTCTTCTTCTCCCATTCCCAATTTCTTAGAAGTTAAGTAGATAGCGCAAAAACACGCACACTAACAACACTCATTTTGTATGTCTTTAACAATAATTGATGATTTTCATATTATTCTCTTTCATTCCTTCTAAAACTTCAAAAATATACTCTTTCGCTGATGAAAAATCTCGATTTCTTCCGGAATAATCTTTGTAATCATAGACAAAATATCCTAAATAGTTGTACAATAGAATGAAATTATTTCTATTTATCTCTGTTGTAGAAATGTAAACACAAACATTTGCGCTGAAAAATTTATATCTCGGCAGAGTTAGTTCCATAATCTCCATTTATAACAAAAAAATCTTTTTTTTAATGGAAGAGTATAATGCCAACTGTTACAAGTGTTATAATAGAGGAGAAATTATTGATAAAAGATATTTAGTTTGTAGAGATTGTAATTTAATTTTGTACGAAAGACCTAAACCTAAGAAATTTCGAAATAAATTAACACATTTGAATAATCTTCTTCACAAATTACAATATGGAGACAAGAAGCAAACAAAATTTGTTACAGAATTTAGAAAAAAGAATGAAAAATTCGAATTATCTATTGTAAATATTGAAAAAATCAATATGTTATTTGATGAATATATCAGATTTTTTTGGTTTAAATACACACGTTTATTATGGGAAGATTTTACCTACAATCTTTCACTATTTGGATATTGAGTTTGACTACGATTTTAAGCCGGAAATCCTCGGTGATTTTTACAGTTCACTTGGAGAAAGTAAATGAATAACCTCGTGAAAAGAATGCGGTTTTACTCACATTCTCCCCGACTTCTCGAGTGATTGTTAGCAAATTTCATTTTTTCCGTTTATAACTTTTTTTCTATCTAAATGGAGCTACTAAAGGAATTAAATGAGATTGGTGAACTAAGATTCAAAGAGTATAAGAAATTAATGGAATTAGAAGAAAAAAAGAAATATAAAATTTTGAATTTGGAGAAAATGAAAGATAAATTTGGGATGACAATAATTGCCGAGTTGGAAGATTGTAAAGTACACTTGCCGAACAGATTTTTGAATGTTTTGGATGAAAAAAAGATTAAAGAATTGAACAAAAATGAAAAAATTACACTTGATTGTTACTGGAAAGAAGACTATTAAAGATAAAGACTGTGTTACAATTAACTTTGTAGAATAAAGATTTCGAAGATTTTTAGAGCTTAGTAGAAGCGAACAGCTGTAGATTCGGTTTTCCACTCGTGCTTTCCTGTTTGGTTATTACAGATTCGTTTATGGTCCTTCAAACAGTATTTTATACTCAATTTACTGTTGGCTCCAAAAGTGGTCCAGGACCGCCAGTTTGTTATCTACTTATATATATATATATATAGTAAGTTTAGTTCAAAAACATATATGAGAACATTGGCAATAGGTTTTACATTGAATCTAAGTAGATTTGACTACAATTGTAATAGATTATACATTGCTTCCAAAAAAGATTTTACATTAATTTCAAACAGATTTTACATCATTTTTAGTAGATAGCTCATTGATTCAAAGTAGACTTTTCATTAAGACGGGTTAAAAATTAGAAGCCCACAATTAACAGTAAAACAGTTATACATTCGGTTATTTTTTCATTGAGATTTACTTTTTGGTTTCTAAGATTCATTTATGGTAAATTAAACAGTATTTTACATTGATTTTCTGACTGTCCAAAAGTGTGCTAGAACTGGAAAATACATATCTACTTATATGCATGCACATTCCTTTATAAATGGCTTCATATAAAGTTTGATTCGGTATGATGTGTTTGTTCCTCCACCTTTGTTTTACCACGTTCGGGAAACACTAACACGGACTCATTGACAGTGTTGTCGAGCTTTTGTTATCGTTCTTTGTTTGAGTTACTACCACCATTATGGTATGTTTTGTAAAACAACAAACACATTGTTCTGTTGTTTCGAGAGACAGGTGCTGTGACAATTACAGAATTTGATGTATTCTTCCATTTAAGCAAAGAGCAGTGTTTCAATTCAACTGTAACATAACATAAATATTAAAGTTAAAACATTTTCAGTCACGTTATGAAAGAATCCGAAATGTTTAAATGTAAATCAATTCAAATAGTTTCAGAAGTTAGACTTGAAAACGAAAGATTTGACTAATAATTTAAATAACGGATGAATAATTCTACTACTTTACAAATCTACAACTATTACAAATGTTATATCAGTTTATAAAAATGTCTCTTGTTTGTTGTCGTCTGCTACAGTATACAAAATTTATTTAATTTATTGCCTAAGCGTTAGCGAAGCCAATTAAATCGAGGATTTGGAAAAATTCTTTCCTGTCTGTTTGTCCACATAATTACGATAACTAATTGATCTTAGACTTTAAATTTTTCATGAAGCTTTATATTTAAATATGGAAGATAGTGTGATTGAACCTTGCGATTTGTATTAGTGATCCTTATAACCTTTGGGATATCTCGAAAACAAATTGAACTATAGATTTAAAATGTTGCATTAAACTTCATTTCTACATATAAAATATAAAGTTGCAAGAATGGCATTGCAAGTCCTTCGAGGGGAGCGTTAGAAAAGCCTATCTGTGCTCATTATATAATAAGAACATATTGACTAATAAAAAAATTTTGCATTATACATCTTGTCTACGTTATTAAGCTCTCCTATCTTAAGTTCAGTGATATTCCAAATTCTTCCTTGAGACTTGCTTAAACTGAAACTAAGTCTGTCTCTTTAAAAACTTATGTCTTTCAAAATCTAAACTAGCTGTATATTTGAAATTTAGAATATATTTATATGTGTACATGAACTAAAATCGATTATTTTATAATGGTACACGTCTTCCAATGAGACACCCCTAGTTTTTAAATCAGCGAAGCACGTTATGCAAGTTATATATTCTGGCGTAATCCTATCTTGTTTTGTAGGAGCTGCAACGTTAGATTGACAAACGTTATGATGTATATAACGTACTATAAATTCACACCTGCACCAATTGTGGATGTACAGGTACAGAATTTTCATAAATTAATTTCATACTATGGAAACACCAATGACACGAGTGATTGGTGGTGTTTATTAAATCTTTGGGGTATTTTATTAAAAAATGTATTAAAAAAATAATACTGACATACTCAATTTGGTCAATATTAATAAGGCTATGGTAATATTCAATTACTTATCACTACTACTTGTTATCTCAATTTGATTTAAGGCTAATCAATAAGCTCCCTGATAAGATCTGAGGTATTAATGTTCCAAAAAATTTAAACTTTCATTAAAAAACTTTCTAGAGTCAAAAAAGTTTGCTCAGTTGACGATTTTGCAATTAGCCGCTGTAAGAGTTTTTAATAACAATTAACGAATAATGTTTTATAACTCCCGTTATGATATCCAAAGGAAGTCTGATGTCGATCTCTACCGACAACAGGTGACATTTTTTTAAATTAATCTTTAATTTATATTTATTTATGTATTTGTAATTATATTTTACCAGTTATTATTTTTTCAGGGGCGTCACTTTAAAATGGCGTTTTTTTAATGAATCATTCAATATAACTATTATAAATTGTATCCTGCAATAATGAATGTTGATTACTATTATTAGACCATCTTAAACGATTGAAATTAATTTTTTATATTTCAATGTATGATTATTTTATTTTATAGAATATTAGGTAATAGGTATTCTACATAATTTTCGATGTATAGAATTATCTCATGATCCTACGAGGATCGGTCCAAACGAACCAATATCAGTAATTATTATAAACTCTTTAATTTCCTATTTTTTTTTCTTAAGATGCAGATGTCCTTATAGGAAAATATAAGACAAAATATGAATAAAAGATCAACGCAGTCTTGTTATAATCTAAAATCAACAGAACATTACAAAGAGTAAATAACGCCGTGACCAGAAATTAAAGATAGGGTCAAGGAAATGTTAACTATTCAAAGATTACTTTTACTAAACATTTATCTTTGCAACCCTTATCGTAATAAATTGGCTTCTTAATAGGGTACATAAAAGTGAGGTTAAAATTATCATAAGAGAAGGAGAAAAGAAGACGATTTTATGACTTATTCTTAGCGGCCCCCCGACCTATAGCTCTCCCTGGAGAACTATTTACTAACTGCTGGACGTCTTGCCAGATTGCTTGTTTTTACGAACACTTTTATCATTGTATCCCTTTGGCTCAGCAGTTGTAACTCATCTTATTGATTTCAATTTGTCTGCAATTTCGTATATTTATACTCTAAAGCGTAAAAGATGTGAACTATTTACATCAAACCCAAACGTAGACATAAATACAATGAATAAAATTCAACAAATCGTTTAAATATTGGAATTTTGGCTTAAAAAGCTTGTTTTACGAAAGTATACACTGATGCGTACACATATGTGTGTGCCTGTCTAGAGACTAAGCTATTTATTGAGGATTAAATGCAGTAAAACAGGACCCTCAATTCAAATACAAATATGGATTGTGTGCATTACGAATAACTTTAATGCACAATATTTAATGTTTATTTCAATATCACAGGTCAGTGATGACAGAGAGGTTATGTATTGATATAAGCACCGCTAGCATTAAGAGGGATTTACCTCGTGTTATACTTATCAAAATATTTGACTAATGAATTATAACTGTTGCCATGTATTGTCGGATATACCATCTAACTTTTCCACAGAATGGTCAATACTCGGTGTACTGTAGCTGTTCAGGTCCACAGGGCACTGATCATGAAGATCATCCTTTTAATCTCATTTTCTAAACTTTCACGTAATACAAATATCTGCAGAATTCATAGCAAACATAGCAAACAGAGGACTATGACATCACTTTTTTAAAATAATTACATAGGTTGAAAATTGAAAATTTCTACATAAAACCATAACTAATTCTCCAGCTTTTCTCATAGAGTTCAGGGTAAGATGACCCGTTTTCATTAAGTAAAAAATTGTTTTTGGTGAAGATAGCATGGTGTGAAAATTATAAAGCATTAGTTCAAACTGTTTACACAAATGTGGAGTGAAATTACTTGGGCATAGTACAATATTAATGAAGTGCAATCTGGATTAAAGCTAAAACGCCGTTTACCAATGAATAGCTTCTGACTGAATATTTAAATGCACGTCGTTTCCACATGTGTAATTATAATAGACGCACGTTAAATCAGTTATATACTCAAGTTTTAACGCCATTACACAACGCCATATATATATATATATATATATATATATATATATATATGCATATTTCGTACATCTTGTAACATTGTTTATCAGGTAGATATGGAAATAGTGTGTTTAATTGTTTCCCAGAAAATTATGAAGTGGAGTGCCAATGTAATAAACGTATCTTGTAAACCTTTATAAATATATCTCCAGATAATATATTGCACAGCTATAGATACATACTACGTACATCGTGTAATGTAACATTGCTTATCAGGTAGATACGGAAATGGTGTGTTTAATTGTTTCCCAGAAAATTATGAAGTGGAGTGCCAATGTAATAAATGTATCTTGTAAACCTTTATAAATATATCTCCAGATAATATATTGCACAGCTATAGATGCATATTACGTACATCGTGTAACATTGCTTATCAGGTTAGGCTACGGAAATGGTGTGTTTAATTGTTTCCCAGAAAACTATGAAGTGGAGTGCCAATGTAATAAATGTATCTTGTAAACCTTTATAAATATATCTCCAGATAATATATTGCACAGCTATAGATGCATATTACGTACATCGTGTAACATTGCTTATCAGGTAGCTACGGAAATGGTGTGTTTAATTGTTTCCCAGAAAACTATGAAGTGGAGTGCCAATGTAATAAATGTATCTTGTAAACCTTTATAAATATATCTCCAGATAATATATTGCACAGCTATAGATGCATATTACGTACATCGTGTAACATTGCTTATCAGGTATATACGGAAATGGTGTGTTTAATTGTTTCCCAGAAAATTATGAAGTGGAGTGCCAATGTAATAAATGTATCTTGTAAACCTTTATAAATATATCTCCAGATAATATATTGCACAGCTATAGATGCATATTACGTACATCGTGTAACATTGCTTATCAGGTAGATACGGAAATGGTGTGTTTAATTGTTTCCCAGAAAATTATGAAGTGGAGTGCCAATGTAATAAATGTATCTTGTAAACCTTTATAAATATATCTCCAGATAATATATTGCACAGCTATAGATGCATATTACGTACATCGTGTAACATTGCTTATCAGGTAGATACGGAAATGGTGTGTTTAATTGTTTCCCAGAAAATTATGAAGTGGAGTGCCAATGTAATAAATGTATCTTGTAAACCTTTATAAATATATCTCCAGATAATATATTGCACAGCTATAGATGCATATTACGTACATCGTGTAACATTGCTTATCAGGTAGATACGGAAATGGTGTGTTTAATTGTTTCCCAGAAAATTATGAAGTGGAGTGCCAATGTAATAAATGTATCTTGTAAACCTTTATAAATATATCTCCAGATAATATATTGCACAGCTATAGATGCATATTACGTACATCGTGTAACATTGCTTATCAGGTAGATACGGAAATAGTGTGTTTAATTGTTTCTCAGAAAATTACGAAGTGGAGTGCCAATGTATTGCACTTGCATTAATGCATTAATACGATATGCATATATATCGTATTAATGGATCCTTTTTACAATTTGCGAATACTTTAAATTTTACTCCATAAAATAATCTTAATTTCTCTCAACTTCAACTAAAAGATTCACGAAAATGCTAAGACCAATAAGTAGTTTGTGAGCTTAGTAATACGTAAATTTGCTCTCGCCATCTAGACTAAGTGGCTAATTAGTTTTTATGGCTTCGTGCAGATAGGCTATGCAATTTCACAAGCCCTTCTAGTCATAAGAGATAGTTCCTATCCTCTGTTTAAAACATTTAAAGAAGTTTTACCTAGTCCATCAACTTTATACTTACACAGATTTAAGGTTATTTTATATCTAGAGTGGGAAATACAGGTACTAAACGTGCCAAAGTATTGACCCCTTTGCATTAATACGATATGCATATATATCGTATTAATGGATCCTTTTTTCAATTTGGGGAATTTCTTTAAATTTTTTCCCCCATTAAAAAAATCTTAAATTTCCTCAACTTAACTAAAAGATTCACGA